>NC_137067.1:4399161-4471661 GCF_032717465.1 Coenobita brevimanus | reverse complement strand
AAAGGATGGTAAAACACAAGGGTCGAAACGATAGTAAAACCTCAGGATGGGAATGATAGTAAAACATAGGCGTTGAAAAAATGATAGAGCACAAGCATGGATAATACAGAAAACCATTAATTTCTTTGATAATTTTCATGTAAGGCCAGACATGATGTGACAGTAAGTTTATGGTGTTGCTTCCTATGCAATTCTTTGGACTGTGTCTCTCTCGTCCATTAGATATAGTGTTTGAGATCCCAGCCTCCACCGAAATGAGTGAATTGCAGCGATTTTTAAGATTAACCTACTCTGAGCCCACCTTACCTAACCCCGAACAATTCAAGCCTGAGAAAGAATAATAATCCAGCTTTACCTCACTTATCGACCTCATACACACACACACACACACACTCTCTCTCTCTCTCTCTCTCTCTCTCTCTCTCTCTCTCTCTCTCTCTCTCTCTCTCTCTCTCTCATATTTAAGCTAACATCCACTCCACAACAACTTCCTTCCATTTAACACTTAGGAGAGAACTTTGAAAACACGCTTACTGGTGATGTCCTCTCTTTTAATATATTTGATACTCTCTTAGGTGTTTCAAGACTCATATTTTTCCTTCCTCATCAAATAATCATAAATTCAAGGATGTCTTCTTAATGTCCATATTTGCAGTTCTTATGTGCAAAGGATATCTGTTATTTCGTGAGCCATTGTGATTTTATTTGTGTATCGGAAGCCAGGTGAAGAGGAACAGGTGGGTAGTCTATAAGTAGTTAATATAACTTGTTCTTTTGTCAGGTGTATTTTTATTCTTATCGATAGGATTTTCAGTATAATTAGTTTGGTCAGTGCATCTTTAGCCAGCGTTAATCTTTGCTTTATATGTTGCGTTATTCCTTTTATTTATATGGGTGTCCAAATATCAAGTCTTCGTTACCATTTACAGTGATTTGTCTTCGCTTTTATTTTGTCCTGTGGGTATTATTGTGAATTTTAAGTTTGTGTGCTTTTTCAATTTCCTTTCGTACGTAGGCCTACTTAGTCTTTCAATTTCCTGTGAGGTTCTTGCCATCATCCTCCCTAACATCCCCTGGTTAAATTATCTTTGTTACAAATGAGGATGTGAAGGAGCGTTGTGGTGTGGATGTGGATGTGATAGAAAGCGTTAGGAGAAACACACTGAGGTGGTTTGGCCATGTGGAGAGGATGGAGAGTGAGAGACTGACGAAAGTGTATGTGAATGGGGTGGAAGAGGGGAGATGGAGGGAGGCCAAGGATGAGATGGAGGGATGGAGTGGAGAGGCATATGAGAGAGGGGGGTGTGAGCTGGGAGCAGGGCAGTGAAATGGTGGGGGACAGGGCGACATGGAGGCGATTTGTTTGTGGCCACCCCTTACGGGATTAAGGCGTCTGGCAATAGATAGATAGATAGTCACTATACACGACTTCGCGAGGGTTATTAAGACGTAAATTTAGTCTGGGGAATATCAGTCTTTCTCAAGAATACAACACGCAGCACTCTATGTTAAATCCAGGTCCCTAATTTTATACTGATTGAAACTGAGTAAGAGGGAAACCATCTTTATCCGAGGCCCGTAGTCTTATCGGTTAAAGAAGCTCCCTAACAACTGTGCCTTAGTGATTTATTTTTTTACATAGATGGTTGATATCCTTTGTACATTATTCATGAAGAGTGTGGCGATGTTAGAATGATTTAAATAACAAACAAACAACTATTTCTATCTCTATAGCCGGATGCCATAATCCCTTAAGGGGTGGCCGTTTGTCTTTGAGTTAGTTGTTTACGGAGAGGGGCACTAACTCTCTACCAATTCACTTGTTGACACGTAGGGAACACGTATGGGTTGGTTATATGGTTACCACCTAGCGCTGTAAATGGTTTCGTGGCTTATAGGAAACCATTAGGCTTTTCACTCAATGTAAATCCACTTGAAAAGGGTATATGAAGGCGTCATTGGCAAATAAATCGCTTGGGAAGGGGTGTTAGGAAATTGGTCCAAGAGTAACACCGACCCACCGCAGTTAAAGGAAGACGAGTTTGGGGTGAGGATGAAGGGGAGAGGGAGGGGAAGCCTGGGATGTGAACGTCAGGTGGGGAGACAGGTGGCATGGCAGGTGGGATAGTAATCTAGAAACAGGTTTAATGTGAAGACCGTTTTCTCGTTAGCATAGCAAATTTCATAATATCTCTTCCCCAGTGATTTTGTCAACTAAGCTCTTGTACGTTACTGATGCGAATTGTCAGTATTGCAGAAGACACTTATATAAATAATAAAATAGAGAATATGAAGGTGTAATAAGAAAAATGAATCGCAGAGGAAATGGAACAACGAAATCAGGTATGTCAAAGAGTATGCGGCTCCAGGTTTAACGAGCTAAGGCGGGTTTAACGAGCAAAGACAGGTTTAAC
This sequence comes from Coenobita brevimanus, assembly GCF_032717465.1. Lineage (NCBI taxonomy): Eukaryota > Metazoa > Arthropoda > Malacostraca > Decapoda > Coenobitidae > Coenobita > Coenobita brevimanus. The sequence continues at coordinate 4,469,247 of NC_137067.1, read as the reverse complement.
GAGCGAAGGCAGGTTTAACGAGCAAAGGCAGGTTTAACGAGCTAAGGCGGGTTTAACGAGCAAAGGCAGGTTTAACGAGCTAAGGCGGGTTTAACGAGCAAAGGCAGGTTTAACGAGCTAAGACGGGTTTAACGAGCTAAGACGGGTTTAACGAGCAAAGGCAGGTTTAACGAGCAAAGACGGGTTTAACGAGCAAAGGCAGGTTTAACGAGCAAAGGCAGGTTTAACGAGCAAAGACAGATTTAACGAGCAAAGGCAGGTTTAACGAGCTAAGAGATGCAAGGAAGACGCATAGACACTTCAGGGTTTGAACTCTAAGGAGCTGAAGTATATGTAAAGTATAGATAATTGACGAACGTGGCAGGGAGCGGTATCTGAGTGACTGGAAATTTCTGATCACTTCCTCTCTAGCGATTTATTGTCCATTAAAGCTCAATAGCCCCTCATATGGCCACGTGGAGAGGATGGAGAGTGAGAGACTGACTAGGAGAGTGTATGTGAGTGAGGTGGAGGGGGGGAGAGGGAAGGGGAGGCCAAGGATGAGATGGAGGGATGGAGTGGAGAGGTATATGAGAGAGGGGAGTGTGAGTTGGGAGCAGGCCAGTGAAATGGCGGGGGACAGGGCGACACGGAGGCGATTTGTTTGTGGTCACCCCGTACAGGATTAAGGCGTCTGGAAATAGATAGATAGGTACAGTAGATAGATATACATTACCGATGAAAATAATGTCAGTATTAAATCGATATTAAATAAAGATAACGTTACGGTGCAATATACCAACTAAATCACCAAGGAAAGGGTGCTACGGAGCTGACAATGCAATCTAGAATACGGATGCGGGGAGAAGGGCTGGAGGGATCAGGAAGTGGTTTTGGTAAATCTCTCAATCTATCTTTCAGTCTAGTCTGTCTATCTATCTATCTATCTACCTATCTATAGCCAGACTTCTTAATCCCATAAGGGTCGGTCACAAATAATTCGCCTCCATGTCGCCCTGTCCCCTACCATTTCGCTGCCCTGTCCCCAGCTTACACCCCCCTCTCTCATATACCTCTCTACTCCATCCATACAGAAGGATATTAAGTAATTCCTGGTTATAAGTAGCTTTTTCTTATACTTTTTTGTTCTTAAGCCCACCATGAACTGTAAAAAATAATAATAATAATAATATTAATAATAATAATAATAACTTACATGCCATTTGTTACCTATAAAACTAATTTGTACGTTTGTCGGAATATACAGAAATATTTATATGGGCGACCTGAAATATATATATGGGAGACATGGAGACGATTTGTTTGTGGCCACCCCTTACGGGATTAAGGCGTCTGGCAAAGATAGGTAGATTTATAAGGAAAATGTTGATATTGAAAAACATCTCTGGCATATAATAGTGTCCGTATTATGGGTTACATAAGTGAAGATAATGACACGTTCTGACCCGAAAAAGACGAACTGTGTTTACTACGTCATTGCAAAGACTTGGATTTAATTTATGAAGAATTTTGTAGGTAATATTTTCCTTACTAGAGTGGGGAAAGCGATTCTTACGTAGAAGAAGGAGTAGAATGGAAAGAAACCAAAGGATACGGGAGTTAGGCTTGAAGAGTGTGGTTTCCAAAATTCGGCCCTGGTAGGTTTGGTTTCGTGTAATGCGTGACCGTGTGAACAATGCCATGGTTAAAACACACACACACACACACACACACACACACACACACACACACACACACACACACACACACACACACACACACACACACACACACTCACTCACTCACTCACTCACTCACTCTCTCTCTCTCTCTCTCTCTCTCTCTCTCTCTCTCTCTCTCTCTCTCTCTCTCTCTCTCTCGTTTCCTGTACGGCAAATGCCGGAGGGTCTGGAGGATGGGGGAGAGAGCCTTCTGCTGTGCTATCCTTTTCTCCTGCTCCTATACACTATATTAGGATTAAGGCCGGACCACCTCGTAGGGACTGTAAGGGCTGTGTGGTCTGTGTATCTATGTAACTCTATGTAACTCGCTCTCTCTCTCTCTCTCTCTCTCTCTCTCTCTCACACACACACACACACACACACACACACACACACACACACACACACACACACACACACACACACACACACACACACACACACACACACACACACACACACACACACACACACACACACACACACACACACACACACACACACACACACACACACACACACACACACACACACACACACACACACACACACACACACACACACACACAGCCTAGGTAAAGAAAGGGATGTCTTGGAGGAATGCCTAGGTTAAGAGAGGGTTGTCTAGGTTGACTAAATGATGGTAAGATACTGACCAATTGATGCTAAGGTTAGGACGAATTGATGTGACTTTCCTGATCAGTAGGCCCTCTTGGATTTGTTTTCCGTCATACCGATATCTAACAATTTCTCTTCAGTTTAGCGGATGAGTTATAGATCAGAATTTTTTTTTTTATTGTATTTCTTGATATGGAAACTTGGCACAGATTTCCAATTTTGAGATTTTTTTTTAATGGAAGGAAGAAGGAACCATAGGCCAGGAGCCCGCAACACCGTTCCCTCCAAGAATAAAACCAAAACAATTCAAAAGAGAGCCAAAATCAAGATCCGTTCATTTCGAGATGCCTGGAGACACTGCGTTTTTAAGACTGGAGACCATAGGAGGTAAGAAATACAGACAGAGGGAGACAGTTCTTTACATTCGCAGTTCACCTCGTTGTGCCCTGTTTAACCTCGCGATTTCACCAATCTTCTGCACCCTATCCACTCTTTAGGGGGTCAACAATGCTGGACTACTGAGCTCTGTTGACCCTATCCAATCTTTAAGGCAACTAACCTTTAAAAAAAATAATAATAATAATAATGATAATAATAGTAATAGTAATAATAAAAATAATAATAATAATAATTAGGACTGTTTAGATATTTTGTTTATCCGATCTTAGAGAAAGCTAACATGAAAAAATAATTAACACTTTGAAACTAAGAGAAATACTTGAATAATAAGGAGAAAACCAAGCAAGTAAAGTACCTTCTATCATTACTACTGAGATATTTGAAAGCAGCTCAAGAGGAACTATTAAAAAAACAGAAAAAAAAAAAATCTAGGAACACGAAAGAAAGGGCAAAAAAATCAGGGAGCAACAAAAATTCCGGGATTTCCTTCACCAATAATACTACGATCCTTGAAAGCAGCCCAAGAGGTAGTATTAAAAAAAAAAAAAAAAAAGTAACACGAAAACTCAGAGGCGGAAAAAAAAGTGCGAACCAAACTCGTCTAAAATTTTCGTCTGCCAATATTACTAAGATTTTTTAAAAGCATCTCGAGAGGCACTATTAAAAAAAAAAAAAAATGGAACGCGGAAATCCATAGACACAGAAAAAAATGCTAACCAGACTCTTCTAAAATATCCTTCTACTGATACTACTACAATTTTTTTAGGTGTCTCGAGAGGTACTAAAAAAAATCTAGGAGCACGGGAGCCACGAGCACGTCCATCATCCCCTTCACCAAGCCTATCATTAATATCATCACTAAGCCTTCGTTATCTCCATCACTGTCCACACACCCCATCACTAGCCTGTTTCACCATTCACTAACGGTGCTCCTCTCATCACTTGGACGTCTACGATCATCACCACTGTCAGCGCTGTCGTCGTCACAGCAATCATCACATTCTCGTCGCCACAATCATCATCATCATCGCATTCTCTGCTAATACTTGACTGTCGCTAGCGTAAACTGATAAGGATGATCATTATTTTCACAGGAATCGATACTCTCATCACACCATCACTACTGCTACTGGGTCTTTTAGTTTTCATAGTATTCACGGTTAATAAGTGGCTGTCTCTATCACAACTGCTATGTGTGATCCTGGACTAACCTTGCTATCGATACTGTCATCCCGTCACAATGACCCATACTACAAGCCCCTCTTTTACTATTGCTGTTACTTTCTCTTCTTGGTATATTTGCATTTATCAGACACTTATCACTGTCTATCCCAGTTTGTTTAGATCTGTTAACCTTTGACTGCGATGGGGTTTTATTCATGAAACATACAAATATTATTATACTGGGGAAATTATGATATGCACGTTCTTCTCAGCGCCAGTGGGTCACGCGCGTTACTTCATTCTGCCACGCTGTTTGGAAATAATGATGCACTCAAAGAAGTAATGCGCTACCACCAAAATACCATTGTACCGTTATTGTACCCTCATCCCTGGTACCGGGGAGGGACGCCTTCTTGTGGTGGCACAGATATAACGAGGGGGATTCACTGCCGGTTATACAATCCCTCATCTCCCTCCCAGTCTTCCAAAAGGAGGATGATGGACTGTAGGGGAAAGGCAACTTCAGCCGGCAGTCCACTGGGTTCACGTTACATATGAACCTGGGGCTAAAACTACTATCGCTACTATCATTACACCTCAGTTAAAGCCGCCTCTACCCTCACTTACGCCACCACTATCAACCTTGGATTGCTTGAGGTTCTTGGGTTGGATTAAATCACCAAGAATTACCCTGAATGTAGTCACTAACTTTCATCTTATTGAAAACGTTAAAATGGTTGTTTTTATCTATCTGTCTATTGTCAGACGCCTTAATCCCGTAAGGGGTGGCCACATACAAATCGCCTTCATGTCGCCCTGTCTCCCGCCATTTTACCGCCCCGCTCCCAGTTCACATCCCCCTCTCTCATATACCTCTCAACTCTATCCCTCCATCTCATCCTTGGCCTCCCCATCCCTCTCCCCCCCCCCTCCACCTCATTCTCACTCTCCTCGTCAGTCTCTCGCTCTCCATCCTCTCCACATGGCCAAACCACCAGTGTTTTTCTCCTAACGCCTCCTATCATATCCACACCCATATATAGAATTAGATGACACACAAGAACGAAGAATTATCATCTCTGAGAAACTGTTTATCCCACCTATACTGTGGAGCAGGTGATGCATTGGTTAGCTAGTCAAATTCGCAACTAGTAAAACCTCAGTTCAGTTTTGGGGAGAATCGATGTCACTCTTAGACAAAAGTCTTCCACATATATCCCTATGCACCCAGCTGTACAATTTGGGACCTGGGTGTATGAAAAACTATTGTGGATCGTATTCTAGAGGAAGCTTGAGACCTGCCAAAATGTGATTGTCAGCCTCAGTGACCATCATACATTTGGTAGGCATTAACTAAGTCTTACTTTTCTTGCCACTTGTACCTCCTGACTCTTACCATAGCCATCATACTTTATTTCCACGTCTCTTCCACTCATACACCAACACATTCCAGTCCTCACTATCTCCGCCACCATAACTCCAGAGCTCCATCACAGGCACCACCTTCCCAATCACAGAGAGGCTTATGTCAGTAGTCATCTTGCCCATCACTCTCGTCCACACAGGCTACTGACATGAACGACTGCACCTGTTGGTTCTATTCCGCGTGTGATAAACAAACTTAGAATATAGCTTCGATTCTTGTAAATAATGGACTGATAATACTACTATGCATGTATAGTACTGAACTTGCACTACGTATGTCTTTGATTTTATAAGACTGATGATTCGATACATCTTCAATTTCCCGGATGAATTTTTATTGGACATTCATTTCTTTGCGTTCACAGTCTGCCTACATCGCTCGTGTCCACACCTTCAAGATTTTATTTCTCGATTGATCAGCGAGAAACTTACACACACACACACACACACACACACACACACACACACACACACACACACACACACACACACACACACACACACACACACACACACACACACACACACACACACACACACACACACACACACACACACACACACACACACACACACACACACACACACACACACACACACACACACACACACACACACACACACACACACACACACACACACACACACACACACACACACACACACACACACACACACACACACACACACACACACACACACACACACACACACACACACACACACACACACACACACACACACACACACACACACACACACACACACACACACACACACACACACACACACACACACACACACACACACACACACACACACACACACACACACACACACACACACACACACACACACACACACACACACACACACACACACACACACACACACACACACACACACACACACACACACACACACACACACACACACACACACACACACACACACACACACACACACACACACACACACACACACACACACACACACACACACACACACACACACACACACACACACACACACACACACACACACACACACACACACACACACACACACACACACACATTATGATCCCTTGAAGGCGATGGTGAAAAACTTACGGTACTAATTTGCTATTAAAAAAAAAAAAAAAGCATCAGGAATACAGTAGAGGAGAAAGCGAGAAAGGGGTAGGAGAGAAGAGACGAGGGAGGGGATGGGGAGAGGGAGAGATGGAGGGAGAGAGAGAGAAGGGAGAGATGAGGGAGGGAGAGGGGAGAGGGGAGAGTAGAGAGGAGTTAGGTTACCCCTTTATCGGTGTGAGAGTTTGTGTACTCTGCCAGACCAATACTTCACTATAATTAAACGGTGAGGGGCGGAGGCTTCACTTGTATGTTTGTCAAGAACCAAGTGAACGATGAAGTGCTGAGTGATGCGTAGGGGATGGAGGAGGGAAGGAGGGCTGGAGAGAGGGAGAAGAGAAGAGAATAAGAGTATGTGATGAGGGGGAGAAGCAAAAGACCAGTGAGTTAAATGAAGTGAAGTGAAGTAGGTAACTGGCAGAAGGAGAATGAAGAGAGAAATAGTGGAAGAGTTAGTAAGGTAAAGAAGAGAGAAAGAAGGATGATAGTGAAGAAGAGAATAGAATAAGAAAGAGTGATGAGGGAGAAGAGAGTGATGAGTAAAATGAAGTGAGGTGAGGTAGGTAACTGGCAGAAGGAGAATGAAGAGAGAAGTAGTGGGAGAGTTAGTAAGGTACTGAGAGAAAGAAGAATGAGAGTGAATGAGAGAAAAGAATAAGAAAATGTAATGAGGGAAAAGATGAGAGAGTGATGAGTAAAATGAAGCTAGGGGATAGGTGACTGGCAGAAGGAAAATGAAGGGAGATGAAGTAAGTGTATGTAAGGCAAAGAGAGAAAGATGAATGAGGTAGTGGGGAGTGGTTGATTGAGACGTGCATAGGAGAGGCTTCAGATCGAAAGGAGAGGAGATTGGATGCAGGGAGGGGAAGAGGTGAAGAAATGAAGGGGAAGAAAGAGGAATAATAAGAATCAGGAGTGTAAGGAGGAATATTAAAGAGAAGAAGAGGGGAGGAAGACAAAAGGTTAGGCTGAGAAAATGGTCTGAGGAAGAGAATGAGAAAAAAATACAGTGTAACAAAAAGTTGAGAGATGAACAGGTAAAGAGTAGCCAGAGAGAGAGAGAGAGACAGAGAGAAGAGGCTGACAGTACGAGTGTGGAGTGTTGAAGAGAATAGAGGAGAAATTGTGAAGTTGAAGAGAATAGGAGAGAATAATAATAGACTAGAGAAGGGGCATTGAAATTCTGAGTGATGCACACGACCTGGGATGTAATGAGAAGAGGTGGAGAGTGGGGGAAGTGGTGGAGAAATGCAAAGAAGAGATGGAGAAATGAAAAGGGGTGAATAAAAAGATAGAGAAGAGACGAAAGAATGGTGTTTAGAGGAAGGAGGAAGGAGAGTGTGTGAAAAAGGGTACAGAGACAAACCAGAGAAGGATTAAGAGCGAAGTAAAGATGAGAAAGGCAATAAAAAGGGCAGAGAGAGAGACAGACAGACAGACAAAGATAGAAGGGTAGAGAGGGGGGGAGAGAGATTGTATGAAGAAACTGAGGGGAGGCAAAGTGGAGGGGATATGGAAGAGGTAAAAGGGAAGAAAGGGGTAGGAAAGTGAAAGGACAGGACATAGACGTGAGAATAAAGAAGCGCGAGGAATAGAGAAAGTTCTGTGGCAAAGAGGATAAGATAGGGATGTGAATAAAGGAAGAAGATAAGTAGGAAGCGAGAAGGAGAGACGAGGTTGAAAGTAAAAGTATTTCGGCTGCAACCTGCGTAAAACTGTTGGATCTTTACAACCATCACAGTTTGGGCATGTGGGTATAATTCCTCTATATTATACATTAGAGTTAGTTCTCTCTACGGCCACAGTGAATGATGATGTGGTGGTGATGCTGGCTTGCTCTTTGATGGATGGTGTAATACGTCTGGTTAGATGGGGCGGTGGCGAGTGGAAGAATTATTGTTTGAAGGATGGCGGGTAGTGGATGATACACTGGGGATGGATGGATGTGGACATACCTATGAATCTCGGTTAGATGGATGACTAGAGTTGATTAAAGAGTGATGGTTTTTTTCAGTACTCTCCCTCATGGCTGCGTCCTCTAGTGAATTTTCAACTTTTCATAATCGTGTTATATCTAGAATTTTAATCCAGCTTATGGTTAACTATTTTATTCATCTGAAAGTAAACACAGCTGCCTGAGAGTGTTAATACTGTCATCGTTAGCCCTGTCATGCAAGAACAACTCCAGTATCTATTCCATCTTATACCAGGCGATTAAATTGAGAGGCACAAGAACCTGAAAATCTTAATCACTTCTGAGGGGCGTAAGCTAGACAGAATTTAAGAGTTTGGTAATAGTTAACAAATAAATACAAAAATAAACTAAACGAATCTCTTATACTGTAGACGAAAAAACACAATGAATTCGGCGATGTCACTCCCTGATGGACTCTTTACAGACAATACATTCTTTAGTAAAAACCTATTGTACTGAAGTGGTTAATGAAGGCTGTACGTATTCCCTGTACCTCAATACCTCTCTTCTAAACTGAATAAGATTGACCGGTGAATAATATGGTACTGAAAATCGTCCTTAGGCTGTAGTAGTTCCTGGAGGCTGCTTCTGATCCCTTCGGTGAGACCTCCTTCCTAGTTTAATATACTTGTTTAATGGTAGCAAGAACTAAAAAGCAGTATCGTATTTAAAGAAAAAAAAAAATTGTCTGGAGCGAGGATAGACTAATAAAAAAAAAAAAAGAGAGGAGTATTCAGAGTGCAACACCCGCGCCCACCTACTCCTATGACCGAAATTTTGACTTTGCCCTATGATCCTGACCTTCGATAGATTACTCTCAAATTCGAATTAGCCACGTCATTCTTTCCTAATCCTTAACCCCTCCACCAACTTTGGCTCAAATCCAGTCAAAACTGTTTCAGATAATTTTGCTCCATCGACAAAGTTTACTCTACACAGGATGAACACTATTTAAGTTGACCTTGATATGTGACCTTGACCTTTGACCTGTCATTCTTAGAAATAATTGGTCAACCTCTTGGGTGATCCTCAACTCATCCACCAAGTTTGATCCAAGTCAGACCAAAACTGACTACATAAGAGTCGACCTTTGACCTTGTTCCGTAATCTTGAGCTCTGATTGTTCTCAAAACTGAATGATTTAAGTCTTGCATTACCCTCAACCCTTCCCCTACTTTAGTTTAAATTGGATGAAAATGTTTAGGCCTAACTGATTATGCCAGGTCAAATTCTGAGAGTCCTATAACCAAAAAAATAAATACATACATAAATAAATAAATAAAATAAATTTAAAATCATTGTTTGACCCTTAAGCTTTCCACCATTTTTGGCAACAATCTAATAAAACCGTTGTTACTTTGTTTAAACACACTCACACCTCGATCAAAACATTACACCCGCTTTTGCTTCGCGAGTGTGGGTGTAACAAGATAACCCGATGCTGCCCTCATATACCTATCACCTTGAGACGCAAGTACCAAAATTACCTAGGGATTACTAAAAATGTCAAGGTGGATTGATGATTTATAATATTCCCAGAAGCACGGGTATTATTTGTGTTAATTATCTGAGAGAATTTGAAGGAGGGAGGAGGCGAGGTAGGCCGAGGAGGAGGTGGAGGGACGTGGTGGATGAGTGTGTGAGGAAGAGAGGTGTGGACGTCGGTGAGGCTAGGGGACTGACAGGAGATCGAGCTGGCAGGATGAATATTGTGAGGAGAAATGCATGATCAGTGATTTGGCACCCCTTTTTAACGAGACAGCGTCCGGATTGACAATCGGATACGTTTATGTGCAGCTACAGTACGTGGTGAATGTTTTTGGCGTATCAGATAAAGCCAGGATTCCGGGGGCTTGAATGGTGAGTGAATGGAAGCATGGTCCATTGGACTGAGCAAATCTGGGCTGTCTGGACGTTGCTACTCCTCACCCTGCCCTTGGGTTGGAAAGGAGGTCCGGATGATGATGATGATGATGAATCTATTGCGACCACTGAGTTAATTTCTTCAGCCTTAAATGAATCTCTCGTAATCAGAAGGCTAGAACCAAACTCTATACTCGTTTTACTCTAACTTGGCCTAAAATTGCCACCTCTCTATCTTGCATGCTGATCTGTAACAACATTTTAATACTTGACAATGGTGCTAGTCATTAATGTTGTATTGAAAGCGTGTAGAGCTGTAACATTGTCTTTTTCCTCCACTGAGCTCTGTAATATAAGCTACAAAAGGCTGAAAATCTGGGACAAGTTAAGTAAAGCATGTATAACACATTTACTGTCATTATTGCTGCCACCCAACGGCTTTACTCAGCTTAGGAGAGGTCCCTTATAGCTATGCGACTCAGTGTGATGCAGCATTCGAGGTGTGATGGATGAAGTAGTGGTGATGTTAGTGGTGGTGTTAATGCTTGTGGTTGTGGTGGAGTTTGTGGTGGTAGTGGTGTGTGTGGTGATTGTGGCAGTGGTGTTGGTAGTAGTGGTGAATGGTAGTAGTGGTGTCTGTTGTGGTGGTGACTGGCGTGGCTGTGACGATAGTGGTGTTGATGGTAGTGATGGTGGTGACAGTGGTATTCTTGGTAGTGGTGCTTTTGTTAATGGTGGTAGTGGTGGTAGTGGTATTGGTGGCAGTGAGGATGACATAGGCAGATGCATTGATAATATTGATGTTTTATTAATGATGCATGTAGAATCTGTGGTCTAGCGGAACGATGATGTAATTTTGTGTGTCTGATGGCAAATACTGTGAATAGTGAGCATAGAATGTTTGATGATGATGATGATGATGATGATGATGATGATGATAATAATAATAATAATAATAATAATAATAATAATAATAATGATGATGATGATGATGATGATGATGATGATGATTGATGATTGATGATGATGATGATGATGATACAAGCGATGATAAGAATAATTTAGACGATGATATTATTGTTTTAACTTTAAAGAATTAACGTAAGGGATTAAATTGCCCTGTTAAGGACTAAGAATTTAGGTTAACGATGAGGGAACAGGTAGTGGGTAGTTACTGAGTCTTTGCTTCTGAATGGCGTGGGAAAGTGAAATTGGTGGTAAGTCTAGGGAGAATTAATGACTTGTAAGGTCGCGTCCACACCACACGCTTGATGGCGCGGGCTGGAGCTTTGCATCACTAACTCATACAAGTGACCTCAAAGGGCGCGTGCGGGTACAGGGGAGAAATTCTATGTTTTACAATGATGCACAAGACCCATCCGATCTAGCAAGCTTATGGTGTGGACGAAACCTACAGCAAAGTGAGAAGCGTAGTTAAAGAAACCTGATTGTGTTTTTGCCCCTTGAGGTAGTGAAGGGCGTGTAAAATTATGCATGTGTTATACAAATCCCTACAATTCAAGGACGTGGCCAAGCTGAATTAATTCGTTTAGCGTTAGCCAGAAGGGTCCGTATTATATTGCCTTTGGAGATTTCGTATCACGTCTTCCTCAGCAAATTATTCCGTACATTTAGCCTCAATATTCACTTACCTTGATTCAGACTTTAGTTACATTGAAGCGAAATAAACAAAATGCAAGAAAAAAAAAACTATGGTGTAATTCACAAAAATAATATACTAAGCTAGAGGCGCTAGGAAGGCATACAGACCTTGAACATACGTGAACGAAAGGTGCTTAGGCAGGTTAATGAGCTTATTTTTCTACCTGCTACAACCCAAGGACGCCTTACTATAACAACACCGTCTTGCGTTATCCAGAATATTATTAAAGACGTGCCAAGCTGAAGGGCTAAAAAGGGTCTTGCTGAGGTGGGAGGGAGGGACGTGGGAAGTCGAGTCGGTAGTGTGTTAAGAGAAGGCTGACTGTGGCGACCTGCATGAAATCACGTTTGGTTTGGTAATCAGGTACAGTATGTGTGTGTGTGTGTGTGTGTGTGTGTGTGTGTGTGTGTGTGTGTGTGTGTGTGTGTGTGTGTTATATGAGGAGTTGGTTGTGTGCGTTTTTGCCAGGTCAGTACTCATTATCAGTAGTTAGCTCTTGTGTCTTGTAGGAAGTATCGAAATATTCCTCTCCTCCTCCAGACTTAACCACCGTGTAAGAACCACACCATTGTAAATATAAAACTCAATACAAACTTTAAGGAAATAATTACGTGGAAAATTGGTTTAATTAAGATTTTGTTTATGTATTCGTTGTTAGTGCCTATAAAATTTTTCACATTTTAAACATCTAAATCACATATCAATAGTTGGAGTTCATATGCATTTCCTCTCTCTCTCTCTCTCTCTCTCTCTCTCTCTCTCTCTCTCTCTCTCTCACTAATCAGAATTCAGTATACTTCCTTCTTCACGTTGCTTGGATTCGAGATATGCCAGATTAAAATTAAGAAATATATATTCAGCGTGCATAAAATGTCTTAATTCAAAGATAATATCGTTCTTTCGGCTTCAAAATGGATTTAAAAGTGTTCCTATGACACTTTTAGTAGTAAATGATTCATACTCGTCTGTTCGAACCACCGAAGCAGAGAGGAAGGTGTTCAGAAGAGACCAAAACAAGTCAGTGATGAGCAGTGTGTTAAGTTCTCAGGCTTGCATTGTTCCGATATCCCCCTCATGCTAGGGGAGCTCTAGGATTCTATTTCACATAACGCCAGTCGATTTTATTCGTTTAAGAGTGAGTATAATGGGCTTGAAAATGTTAATAATAGTCCCGTAAACCCCGTCATGATAGAAACATATCTATGGTCGTGCCATTCTAAAGTGGCGGTTTGGGTGGGGCACGAACCTCTGTACAGTGTTGCCACGTTTTCCATACTCGCGATGCCCCTCTCTCTCTCTCTCTCTCTCTCTCTCTCTCTCTCTCCTTGGGGGATGTGCATCACCCTAGGGAATTTTGTTTCTTTTATGTCTTATAAACTTGTGCTTTCATTTCTTTATTTTGTTTTTTTATTATATTGTTTTACATATGGCGCCAGATGACCTCGGTGTTACGGCGCCTTTTCATTCAATCATTCTCGCCCTCCTTCCTTCCCTCCCTTCATCTTTCCCTCAGCTTGACAATGCACTCAACACTGCCCCCTGCCTGCCTTCTCTCTCTCTCTCTCTCTCTCTCTCTCTCTCTCTCTCTCCTTGGGGAGATGTGCCTCACTCTTGGGAATTTTGTTTCTTTTATGAGTGACTTATAAACTTGTGCTTTCATTTCTTTATTTTGTTTTTATTATATCTAATTATGTTTAAAAATATTATTGTTTTACATATGGCCCCAGATGACCTCGTTGTTGTGGCGCCATGATTTGTTTTCATTCAGTCACTCTCTCCCTCCTTCCTTCCCTCCCTTCCTCCAGCTCTCACTAATCTGCACTCAACACTGCCCCTGGTCTGCCTCCCCCCCCCCCTTTCTCTCTCTCTCGTCTGTGGTATTTTAGGATACATTTTGGTTATCTTCTTTTACGTTATAATGTACATATTGTAAATTTGACTTTATTTCCACACCACCCAGGAGGTTAAAGTCTTGGCGTTTTTTTTTTTAAGAGGTGTCCCCAAACAGGCTTATTCCTCTATCCCTCACAGATGACCAGGTTGGACTGGGTGTGTGTGTGCCGCTCACGAGGGTTTAATGCATATACTTTTTTACTAAGAAACTGGCATATTTTTGCTTATAATCCTGCATATTATCTTATAATCATAATTGTGACATTATTACCAACCCCAGAAATATGGTAACAGACAATAAAAGTGACTATTCTTTTTTAAGCAACACTGTAAAATAATTATGCCACGTTTCTGTATTTCCGTATAAATATTTTACGCATAATCGGTTTACTGTTCTTTCATATATTACAATACACACGTTACCTTTATATTCTTATGTGTTTATCTTACTGTGATGCCTATTACATATATCTGAGCCGTTCACTTAGCGGGTATGGAACACGTGGCACCACTGTACAGAGGTTCGTGCCCCACCCAAACCGCCACTTAAGATTGGTACCACCATAGTATACTTTTCCTGTGAATGCCGTCGGAAAGATAGACACAGGAACCTGACAGCGACAGTACCGACAGTATACCGAGTTACAATAAGCAATATATACGGTGTCACCATGGATCATACACTGTTTTAACGCCAGCAACACAGCCCAAAGCGTCGTCGGATACTGACCACCGTAGGAAAGTGGTTAGTACCTTATCTTGGTGGGTCTTTTCGTTCTTTTGCGGCCTTTTCCTGTACTCAGAATAAGAAAAAAAAAAAAAGTAAATTACCACCGGCCGCCATCCTGTCTCTAGCACTTCTTCACTGTTAGCATCAGGTTCTCGTGTTACCTCTTCAGTCCGAGTACCTTTTTTTTTTTTTCTTCATTTTATCAGGCCAGCACTAGATAATATCATGTTACTTAAGGGAAATCTCTCGTAGTGCAGGTATAAATTCAGGCTATATCTCTCCTCTCCAGCCTGCAAAGCCTTCCATAACCTGCCTAAAATCGTCATCAGATAGCAACAATACACTGAAAAGGAGTCATCGGATTGAAAGGGTTTATCTTATGCTACAGCTCAGTTTTCATGGGACGGAGATGTGGCAATTTTAGGCCACGTTAAGGTGGACAGAATGCAGCAGGTGAGATAGAATTTACTTAACCGTAGGCGTTTCGAGGCATGACAACCACACACTGAAGTTAATCATGCATGCTATTTTATTTCCTACCTTACCCGATTTCTAAGTTAGAAAAAAGGCCAATATGATGACCATTCTTTTACCTCGAAAACTGATTTCACATTTTTTAGTGCCACATTACACACTTCATATTATACAAAGCCGATGTCGATGAGGATTTTTTTTTTTCCAAGTTTCTGTAAATGATTTGTCTTTCTTGGTCGTGTCCAGGCAGCAGCAGCATTGTATTGCCCCAGACCCTCTCACACGTCCCCACCATTGTCATTCGTATCAGGTGTTGACTCACGCACAGCTTACCCACACTGTCTCCTGTAGCGGCCACCACAGAGCACACACTCACTGTCAACACTTTCATGGATCTCCACTGATGCCTTAGTGGTTGAGAAAGAGGCTTGATGTGACTACCAGATGACTTGATGTGATGGTTGACTGGCGTTGTTATTTTGGCCGTGTTCAGGTTGGCCTAGGGAGAAGTCTTCTATTGGCAGTACAGTTTATCTTTGTTAATCCCAGTATTCCCCTGGCACACAGTCTGCAGCAAATGATTTATAGGCGTCGTGGTTAAGGCATATTTGGGTTGGGATGAAACACTTCTTAACTGTGACACCCCTTCCTTTGCCAATTATTTTACATATCGGCCAGTGATTTTCCTTGAATACTTTTTACATCTCTTCATCGTGCACAGTTTGCACTGTTGACACTGATATTTAGAGGTAACAGGCAAAACTAGATCAAAAGTGCTCAGAGAACACAGACGCCGAGCCCAGGACTTGACCTTGACCCGTGACACTGACCTTTGATTGATCAGCACCAAAATCAGTTCGCTTCTTCCCCCATCCACACACAATGCATGTACCATTTTTATCCGGACTGGTTTGGGTATTCATGAGATATATTGCCAACACACACACACACACGTCCATCCACCCATCCATTCATCTGTCTATCTGTCTATACATACATACATACATACATACACGCGATACATGCATACACAGGCCTACATACGAGTATACATAGAAATGGCTTCGACCACAAAAGTTACTCCGTCGGTCTGGCTGGTAAGTGGTAGTGATAGGAAATTCAAGCAAAAGATCGTGCTCCCTTGACTCATTTTCTGTTGTAGTTATTTGTCTGTGACGTGCATTGTGTGTGTGTGTGTGTGTGTGTGTGTGTGTGTGTGTGTGTGTGTGTGTGTGTGTGTTTATTTTGTTTATTTTGACTCGGGTAATGTTGATCATTACATGACATGAATTGTTAAAATGCCTGAACATCGGTATTTTAAGATTTTAACGATTAATTCCTCCCTTTCAGTACGATAACATCTTTTGTATTCACTCTTGTTACCCTCAAGTAATCCTGTTTACACTGGGAGAGACACCTTGTATTGAAAGAGAAAAAACAGCCTCCCTTAACGCCTCTATTACGAGAGAACTTTACCAACCTAAAAGAAAGAAATCCGTCTGGTAGTATTAAGGATAAAACAAGACGACGCCATTGTTTTTGAAGGGTTGATGGTAGGGAGGCTGAACTGGGAATTGCGAGGGACTGAGTGGTAACTGATCGGATGTTTGGCTCATTTCACTGGGCACTCAGCTGGTAGTTCTTGCAGTTTGCTGTCTCTTTTTCTAGATCCCTCTTGCACGGTTTATCAGCATGAAATAGAGTTGGAATAATAGTGATGATGACAATGAAGATGATTATGATGAGGAGGAGGATGACTTGGCTGTAATATAGATGATCCTGGACTGGTTTACTTTTCATACTAACAGGCATCGTTGACAACCTGGCCTACTTGACTGCAGGGAATACTACTGAATAGATTAAGCATACGTGAATCATAGTGCTGTGATGGATTACGTATGATGCCACTGTCTTACCATGAGTCTTTGATCTTGGTAAAAAAAAAATATTGATGGATTGTGTGACAAAAGAAGTAGCTGATTCCTTGGGCTTGGTGGTTTTATTGCAGTTGTTAATATACAGAATTGAATATATCTGTGGTGAAGTATGTCCAGAGTTTATCACTTCCATTGCTTTGGCTTCGTCCAGGCACTTTTTTATAGGATTA
Source organism: Coenobita brevimanus (assembly GCF_032717465.1). Lineage (NCBI taxonomy): Eukaryota > Metazoa > Arthropoda > Malacostraca > Decapoda > Coenobitidae > Coenobita > Coenobita brevimanus. The sequence continues at coordinate 4,452,103 of NC_137067.1, read as the reverse complement.
TATATTTACTCGTTTCTTAGTAGCACCAGTCCATTTCTTTATAACCAAGGACAAGTTCTAGCATCCAGAGAGTTGTAATCTGAGAATCTGTTTTACAAAGATAGCAGCATGATTAAGGAACTGATAGGAAATTGGCAGGTGCTCTGTAAACTATCTATCTATCTATTACCAGACGCCCTAATCCCGTAAGGGTTGGCCACAAACAAATTGCCTCCATGTCGCCCCCCGCCATTTCACTGCCCAGCTCCCAGCTCACACCGCCCTCTCTCATATACCTCTCCACTCCATCCCTCCATATCATCCTTGGCCTCCCCCTCCCACCTCCCCCCTCCACCTCACTCACACTCTCCTCGTAAGTCTCTCACTCTCCATCCCCTCCACATGCATTGTAAATAATGAGCATAAATATAGCAATGTTGATATTTAGGCACACTAATAAACACGGCATTATCAGTATTAGCAGTATAGATAGTTCTTCCTAAACTATAGTGTCGTTCTGGGGACACATTAAAAAAAAAAAATACCGCATTGTATCGAAAAGGTTATTAGACTGTAACCCTTCCAGAACGAGAGATGTAGACCTATATTTTTTTTAATGCAAGGAAGAAGGAACCAAAGACCAGGAGCCCACAAATTGTTCCTCAAAAAGAAAGAAAAAAAAAAAGGGATGAGTGCCAAACTCAAGATAAACAGAATCGTTCAACAGTAACACGACTAAAGCTGTCAATGTACCGAAAGGATTTAGGGAATATGATGGTTAGACTGGGAGGATAAGGGTGTTGAAGGAAAAGATATTACGTAAGGAAGGTGTACGGCGTTAACTGGAGAGAGAGAAATGAAAGTATATTAGTGTAAAAGACGAAGTGACGTGGAAGACTTAGTACTAGTAATAGCTATCAGGAAAAGGACCAACAGTGGGAAATAAACAGTGAGCAGTGATAAAATACACAAGTAGAGAGGGGAGAATGAAACAAGAGGGACAGTGCGAGGTAGAAGGATAAAGTGAAGGAGGCAGGAGAGAAGGCAGCCGAGAGGGGTGTGAGAGGGAGTGGTGATGAGTTGATAGCGGGGTTTGGAGGCGTTTTTGTCGCGGTCACCTTGGATGAACTCTACAATCAGGTGTCAGACCATAGGTAGATGGACAGAGAGATATGGTATTAATTTGTTGTGGGTGATTGCGTGTGATGGGTGTCTAGGTTGAAGATAGCTGGCTGTGATTTATGATTGACTGGAGTGATTGGATGGCCAGATGTGATTCTTGGACGACTGGGGAATATTTTATAGGCCGATAATAAACCGGTTGAAAGCCTCATGGTGATTCTGGACAGGAGGTTTTTAAAGCTATAATTCTACATGTACAAATAAAACTAGTAGGTCTGTTAACACTTGCCATCAATAGATTAATCGTTTCTTTTATAATAAACATATTTTACTTCAGGGCATAAGAATATACAGTTAGGTGGAGGTCACTAGCCTGTAAAAATGATTTGCGTGGGACATAATTTCATTTAGATCGTCAACCATTTGCTCCTAAGCTGTGGAAAATATAGATAAATTTGTTTACATGTATTCATCCCTGACATAACCGTACTAGCCCATTCCCTAATCCACAGCAGTGCTACATGCCACACACCTCACCTTTGCATGTCACCTCCTAGACGCTAATATTCACCATCAAAAGTGAATTCATTTGGGTGAGTCTGCTACCTAACTAGTGTAATGGTATTCGCGAGGGAGATTTTGTGGACATTGGTGGGTTACATGGAAGAGGAGGAAAGTCTGTTTTATCGACGTCCAAATCATCAGACCAATTCCTGTCCCTGTTATGGAGATTTCTTATGATCCCCTTAGTTCGAGAGATCTCTAAACGGAATAAAATCGTCTTGCAGTGAAGATAATGATACATAGGAAATAATCGTACTGAAAACGTTAATCAGGAATTCTACACAAGTAAAGAGATTATTGAACGAGAGTGTATAGTTGTGGTTAAAAGTTTGTTTCCACTGTCGCTAAAACTTTTCGAAACAGTGAAATCCTGATAAATCTATCTATTGCCAGACACCATACTCTCGTAAGGGGTGGCCATAAACAACTCGCCTCCATGTAGCCCTATCCCCCGCCATTTCACTGCCCTGCTCTCAGCTCACACACCCCCTCTCTCATATACCTCTCCACTCCATCCTTTATCTCATCCTTGGCTTCCCCCGCCCTCTCCTCCCCTCCACCTCACTCGCATACACTCTCCTCGTCAGTCTCTCGCTCTCCATCCTCTCCACATGGCCAAACCACCACAGTGTGTTTCTCCTAACGCTTCCTATCACATCCACACCACAACGCTTCTTCACTTCTGATAAAACTGGAATTAATAAAGATGATTCGAGTTTCGCTTCGTGAGTTCGAACCCCAGAAGTGAATGAAACGCCGAGAACTGAGGCCCAGAGTGTCGAAGCAAAACGTCTCTGTATGTCTCGACCAAGTCTCTCTCTGTATGTCTCTACCAAGTCTCTCTCTGTATGTCTCTACCAAGTCTCTCTCTGTATGTCTCTACCAAGTCTCTCTCTGTATGTCTCTACCAAGTCTCTCTCTCTCTCTCTCTGTATGTCTCTACCAAGTCTCTCTCTCTCTCTCTGTATGTCTCTACCAAGTCTCTCTCTGTTTCGACCAAGCCTCTCTGTATATCTCTACCAAGCCTCTCTCGTATATCTCTCCCAAGTCTCCCTCTACCAAGCCTCTCTGTATATCTCTACCAAGTCTCTCTCTGTATGTCTCTACCAAGCCTCTCTCTACCAAGCCTCTCTCTGTATATCTCTACCAAGTGCCTATGTCTCTACCAAGTCTCTCTCTATGCCACTACTAAGCCTTGCACACAGACTCGTTATACAACCTCCATGACAGGATTATTGTGGGTTGAAATGAGACTAAAGATAAACAGTCTACCCCAAATAACCTTGACATTTGACCCCTTGACCTTGCTATTTGACCCCTTGACTTTCTCACCTAATCATTTCATCGTCCCTTCATACTGTATCAGATCCGTCGAGGGGTACAGGCGATATCGCGCCCACACCCATATAACCTTGACCTTTGACCCCTTGACCTTGTTGACCTAATCAATTCATCATCCCTTCATTCTACATCACTGACAATATTTTGGTCGAAATCAGTCGAGGGGTTCAGGAGATATCGCGCCCACAGGAATTACATAAGTCGACCCCATATCACCTTGACCTTTGACCTCTTGACCTTGCTCTCCTAATCATCTCATCGTCCCTTCATACTGTATCACTAACAAAAGTTTGGTGGAAATCCTTGGATGGGTTCAGGAGATATCACACCCACAAGTGTTACGGACGCACGGACCGAAGCAAGCACCAACCCACGGACGGACGGACAGACCAAATAATTTAATGCCGCCTTCACCATATGTGGGCGAAGGCATGAGGAGGACTTACTGGCTATATGACTGTACATTACTATATTTTCTCATATCACACCACACACCGTTTCTCTCTCTCTCTCTCTCTCTCTCTCTCTCTCTCTCTCTGTCACACACACACACACACACACACACACACACACACACACACACACACACACACACACACACACACACACACACACACACACACACACACACACACACACACACACACACACACACACACACACACACACACACACACACACACACACACACACACACACACACACACAATACCTATGATCAAGAAAACTCTGCAACACATCCCTTCAGATCCCTTCAATATGAGGTGTCCTTAGGGAGAAAAAAAATGCTTTAGGTGTTAGGAAAAATATAATGAAAATACAGATACTAGAATAAAAGGCTTCACTGAGATTATTCCTTATCGCCTCTTAAGGGTCTCTAAGTAAAGGAATCTACCTCCAATAAAGCAATAAGACAATAATGCTGAAGGTAATGATATAAAAAAGTCTCTGAGTTGTAAGTTATTTCGCTTTTCCTTTCCCTGTTGTTTATTACTGGTGAATGTTCTGGCAGAGGAATTTCCAAGGTATCTAGGGCACCTTGAACCTCGACCTACCACGAAGTTTCAGGCACACTTTTCCAAACACATCATAACTTTAACTTAACCCACATAAACAGACTTAACATGACATGATGAAACTAACTTAACCTGGCCTCTTTCAATTTAATCTTATCAACTTAATCTAAACCATCAACTAATATATCTTCTAACTCATTTTAACCATATTTACTTAACCTAATCCTGCTTAACCCTATCATACCCCACATAACCCATCCTAACACAACCCCTACCTATCCTAACTCACCCCAGCCCAACCCAAGCTTAACCTAATCTTAAAATACATAACCTATCCCAACTTAACCCAACCCAACCCAACCCAGCCCAGCCCAGCCCAGCCCAGCCCAGCCCAGCCCAGCCCAACCCAACCCAACCCAGCCCAACCCAACCCAGCCCAACCCAACCCAGCCCAGCCCAACCCAGCCCAACCCAACCCAACCCAGCCCAACCCAGCCCAACCCAACCCAACCCAACCCAACCCAACCCAACCCAACCCAACCCAACTCAACCCAACCCAACTCAACCCAACCCAACTCAACCCAACCCAACTCAACCCAACCCAACTCAACCCAACTCAACCCAACCCAACTCAACCCAACCCAACCCAACCCAACCCAACCCAACTCGACCCAACCCAACTCGACCCAACCCAACCCGACCCAACCCGACCCGACCCAACCCGACCCGACACAACCCGACCCGACCCAACCCGACCCGACCCAACCCGACCCGACCCAACCCGACCCGACCCAACCCGACCCAACCCGACCCAACCCAACCCAACCCAACCCAACCAAACCAAACCAAACCAAACCAAACCAAACTCAACCCAACCTAACCTAACCTAACTTAACGTAACCTAAAATCTAATTTTACCTGGGCTCATTTCCAAGAACTTGCGCAAATTATACCTGTAAATTCTTCACTTTAAGACATTTCTCCCCAAGACTATTGTACATCCATCGGACTGGCTAAAATTACAGTGCTAGGGGACAGGGGGAGAGAAGACATTGCCCATAGGCACATTAGTACAAAGAGTCTCACGCTAAATCAATGTCCGTCTGGTAGGTAGATGTAATGAAACGTAATAACGACACCGTACCGACGATTATAGGCAATGTGGAAGTGGTAGGTAATTTGATAGGAATGTGATAGTTCTCGTTAGCATATTAGGTCATTTCAATCCATATGCTACAAGGGGAATGGGGTCAGTTAAGGTCAGCTTCAGGTACCAAAATGAAAAGTTTTCGTAGTGAAGGAGTTGCGTTTATTTTCGAACTTCTTGTCTTCAGGAGTGTCTGTCCTAATATAAATCAAATTTTCTGTGTGTGTGTGTGTGTGTGTGTGTGTGTGTGTGTGTGTGTGTGTGTGTGTGTGTGTGTGTGTGTGTGTGTTTAGGTAAGGGTGTGGGTGTAGGTAAGGTGTGGCTGTGTGTTTAGGTAAGGGTGTGTGTATGCGTTTGGGTGTGAGTGTGGGCTTAGAAAAGGTGTGGGTGTGGGTGTAGGTAAGGGTGTGGGTGTGGGTTTAGGTAAGGGTGTGGGTGTGGGTTTAGGTAAGAGTGTGGGTGTGGGTTAGGTAAAGGTGTGGGTGTGGATTTAGTATGGGTGTAGTTGTGGGTTTAGGTAAAGATGTGGGTTTGGATAAGGGTGTGGATTTGTGCGTGTTAGTGTGTTTGTGTGGGGGTGTGTGGGTGTGGGTATGTGCGCGTCTGGGTGTGGGTGGTTGGGTGTGTGGTGTGTGTGTGTGTGTGTGTGTGTGTGTGTGTGTGTGTGTGTGTGTGTGTGTGTGTGTGTGTGTGTGTGTGTGTGTGTGTGTGTGTGTGTGTGTGTGGATGGGTGTGCGTGGTGTGGGTGAGGTAATGTCGTCGGGGGGAGTGGGGATGTGGGGTGTATGTGGGTGGGTGTGTGGGTGTGCTGGAGGACGGGTGAGTGGGTAAGTTAGTTGGTACCGTATGTGGGTGGTGGAGGGGAGATTGATTGTCGGGTTGAACGGGGTGGGTGGGTGGGCAGCATGGATGGGGTGGTTTGGGGTGTATAAGGGATTGGGTGAGTGGGAATCTGAGCAGGGAGGGGTGTGTGATCAGTAGGTGAGGTGAACATGGTGGGCAGGGTTGAGTGAGCAGGTGGGCGGGCAGTTGAGGGGGCAGGGTGGGATGGGTGGTTGAGCAGGCAGGTTGGGGTGGGTGGGCCGACTTTGTGAGTGGGTGGGCGAATTTGTGACTTCCTAGAGGACAAAGCTGAAGACAAACTTATATTTCTACTCCTGGTGAGGCAATTTTAGGAGACTTGCATGTCCCTTCTAATCCATTCCCTCGAGTGACTTTTTTCATATTATTCTTACTTTTCATGAATCCGATCCGTACAAGCTATCTTTCCCAAGCTGATTAAATTGGACTGGATAGAGCAAAAATGAAACTCTAGATAAACTTAACGATGATGGAGGAACAAACCATCAATTGTAGCAAGAACACAGTAATGTGCTTCTTATTATAGTGAATGTACCAAAGTGGGAGAAATATTGCACAGGGTCCTCCAGCCGTTTCTGAAATACCACCATTGTCTTCCATCAAATTGCGGCAAACTTGGTGTAACTGTGTGAGTGTAGTGGTGGAAAGTGTTTGCCTCAGAAATACTTCCAGACCTTCACTGTTATTGAACTGGAGCGATATGTATAAAGGATCTCAGCCGATTTTTGCGATAAAGACGTCTGACTAGAATTGAGCTTTTATCAAAATATTGTAGCTCTGTTTGGTCTTATTATTTTTATACTTAGTTTGGCTATGAATTGTTAGCAGGAATATGAATAAGGATTTTTTTCTTTTTTTCCAAGCTAATTTGGATATGAACCCAGTGAACTACAGGCTGAAATTCTCTTATACCGCAGTTCAACATCCTCCTTTCAGTAGACATAGGGGGAGTTGAGGGACGCCTTACAACTGAGCCAGTTATGTTTGCGGGCTCCTGGCCTTTGGTTCCTTCTTCCCTGTATAAAATAATAATAATAATAATAATAATAATGATAATAATAATGTAGGTGCCACCACAGGAAGGCAGTACAGTCTATCAGTCACATACACAGCTCAACCCCTTCAGTCTGATTACGTGTTTCCTCTTGCTGTCACCGGACGATTTTATTCATCTTTTAGCAGATTTCTTGGCCCGTATTGTGGCCGGTTAAGGTGGCTCCCTAGCACCTCTTCCTCAGCGATTTATTTTTGGACACACTGGTTAATATAATGCTGCACGTTGTATATGCGGAGTATAGTGATTTTAGAATGATTTAAGTAACGCAGGAGGAGAGCAAGGTGTATACTGCAAAATAAATCGCTTAGGAGGAAGTGTTAGGGAGCTTCCTTAACTGACGAGACTACCTGCCCTAGTACTAAAGGGGTTAATTAAGGAGTCATTAAGACCTCTAGCTCCAAAAGTCTCGTCTGAGCTGAATAAACTCGTATGGAATCGTATTTCCCACCAAGTTTTCCCTCCTCCATAACCACAACACAAACAACCCCAACCATTTTTTCCCCACATTGGTCTTCCCTCTTCCCCACTTCTCATTTTTCTCTCAGATCCTTCAAGAGACAACGTACATAATCCAATCCACTCCTTATTCCAATATATATCTTATTTCTCCATTACTCTTTTCTCTACTTCTTCCTACTCATTGTTTTATCATTGCTTTCCTTCTCTATGACAACATAAGCAGGCCAACTCTTTCTGTTTACTATCTCCTATGTTTTCCCTCGTTTCTTTTCCTTCCCGTTTTTGTTTTACCCTAATCACAACATAAACAAACACCTAAACCAATGTACGGGAAGTCCTGATTGTATATGAGTGCGAGGCCCGTTAGTTCACTCTTTTATCTTTACTTATTTGCTTGTCTGTCTGTCTCGTTTTCCATCCTCTTCTCACTTCTTGCGTTTTCAGTGTTCCCTCATCCATAACCACTGCACAAACCAGCCATCTTTTACGCATTTTTTTTCCCCTTCTTCTCTCTCTTTCCCGGCTTCTTCCACTTTTAAATCTTCCATACCACCAACAAAACAAGAATTAAAATCAGTACACAGCACGTCTTGTTTACTATAAGCGAGTGCGTGGCCTGTTAGCAAACTCATTTTAATCATATTTATTTTCTTGTGTACCTAATTCTTGCCTCCTTTCGACTTTTTTACTTTCTTCTTTCCAGTTATCTTTCCTTCATAACCACAAAGATAAACCAACCATCCCTGTTTATTTATCTCCCTCCTTCTCTCATTCGTACCTTTTCCTATATCTTTTCCTTCATGTTTTCCTTCTTCCACAGCCACAACATAAACATTAAAACGAATACCCGGGAAGTCTTAACCAAAGCAGACTAGTGCAAGGCTCTTTATCACACTTATTTCTCGTTGGTTTGTCTATCTTCGTTTCTCGCTTCCTCACACCTAACTACTTTCCCTCCCTTTCCATTACGACAGCACCCACCAGGCAATCATTCTGTCTGTCTCTACTTTTTCTCAGCTTCCTCTCATTTCAGTTTACCTTCTTCCATAACCACAACACAATCCAGCCAACTCTTAAATCCCTTTTCACGCCTTATTCTCCCTCCTCCTCTCTCCTACTTTTTCCCACCTTTTCCCCACCTAGTTTTCCTTCTTCTGTCTATCTCTACTTCTTCCCAGAGTCCTCTCATTCCAGTTTACTCTCTTCCTTAACTACAACACAATCCAGCCAACTCTTAAATCCCTTTTCATTTCTCATTCCCCCTCCTCCTCTCTCCTACTTTTTCCCACCTTTTCCCCACCTAGTTTTCCGTCTTCCACACCACAACACAAGCACGAAAACCAAAACACGGGAAGTCCTGATTGCAAACAGGCGAGAGTGAGGCCCGCCAGCCCATAATTCCGCACCATAATATCAGCGTCGTGACTCCTGGAAAATGTTACAGCTCCCCATTTCAGGTAATGAGCCAGGAATGTTACTCTTTTTATATTTTTTTCCCCACAAGTTGTCTATTGCTTCCTCATTTCTTGTCCCTCAGGAGCCAGGAATATTTCTATTATCAGGGTTCCTACGCTCCTTATGGGATGGCATAGGATTGGATGATGGATGGATGGATGGATGGATGGATGGATATATTTTTCTTCCGTAAGTTTTCTGTTGCCTCCTCCTTCCTTGTCCCTTCAGGTGCGTTTAAACCAGGGCTTAGTTCACTCAGTTCGGATATTTACCTCCTTCAGTTTGATATAGTTTTCATATAACCTTAGCACCTGTCTATTTTATTCAGCCTTGGGATATACCTGTAATAGCGAAGGTGGGTAATGAAGGCTACATCTGGGCTCCAGTGCTAAATAAAATTGTTTAGTAGTAACAGGGATAACATTAAGTATTCTAATTGAAGGGGATAAGCCTAGTAACCAGTCGCTCGCCCCTGATTGGCATTATATGAACGATAAACCATAGCCCACTCTTAGATTTAAATCCTCAAATCCATACTGCAAATCTCTCTTCAGAAATAAACTCACTGGTATATATGCTATTAATCCACTTATCAACATTCCATTTATTTTGACAGTTAATACAAGGTCAATATATGCTTTGTAACCATAATTTTTTTTTTCTAGGAAGTTAAAGAAGCTCCCTTGCACCTCTTCCTTAGCGATTTATTTTATGAAGAGTACGGCGATAGTAGAATGATTTATGCAACACTGGGAATAACTGTGAAGTGTAATAAGCACAATAAGTCGCTTAGGTAGAGGTGATAGGGCGCCTCCTCACCCTACGAGAATACGAACCCATGTCCCTTGTTCTTCCTGCAAGAAAAGAAAAAAGATCCCAGTTCCGTGTCATAATACCGGCGTCGTGACTTCTAGAGAAAAAAATCCTGAGTTCTCCACTTGAGGTTACGAGCATTTTCCTTCCTGCTTTAGTGCCGGGAATGCTACTTATTATTTTTTTTTATTATTTTTTAGCAATTTTAGTGTCATTAGGTGAGCTCTTAACAGTTTAGGTACAGTGACGTTTCTTGTACTTTATTTTTTTATTCATCAGGCTATTCTATTGAGTTTGTATCTCACACGTAAATGACTGAACCAGGAACTGCGGATTTGGTAATTTTGTTGACCTCTTGCAACATTCTGCCCTTCCAATGAAACTCGAACATACACATACATTCATATAAACACACACACACACACACACACACACACACACACACACACACACACACACACACACACACACTCTAAAAGAAGCAAGAATATAAGTGAGTCTTACAAGTGTGGTTAAAAGTAAATTAATGTATTTTTTTTTCCACACATGCACTGTCATTTGCCACCATTGTTGCTTTTTAATGTGAAAAGCAAATAATTCTTCTCTTATCAGATTTAAATAAGAAATACACACAAATATTCCTTATCAGATTGTTGATAAGGAGAAATGTTAGTCATGCGTGCCTCTGCCTTTATAATAATTTCGTTTTGGACATAGTATTCCCAGCGTGACTTTTTTTTTTCTTATACACCCGGGTACACTCGTGAGCCAAAGTTCCTGGTCACCGTCCGTCCGTGTCCTTGGCTGCAGAAGGAAGTTGTTACGTACACACACACACACACACACACACACACACACACACACACACACACACACACACACACACACACACACACACACACACACACACACACACACACACACACACACGTACGTACGTACATCCATCCATCCATCCATCCATCCATCCATCCATACCTACAAACATTTGTACATACATTCATACATACATACGTACATACATACATACATACATACGCACATACATACATACATACATACGCACATACATACATACATACATACATGCATGCTTACGTACGTACATATGTACGTACATACGTACATACATACGCACATACGTACGTACATACATACATTCACATACATACACATAAATGTAGCCTTGGGATAGGCTACTGCCCCCAAGATATAGGCCCTGAAGCCTTTGCCCAGAGTCGGACACAAAAAAAAAAAAAAAAAAAACATACATACACACACATACATATACAGTATACATACATAGATACACACATACATACATATACATATGCACACACACACACACACACACACACACACACACACACACACACACACACACACACACACACACACACACACACACACACCTTCATACCGAGGACATTATAATCATTGCATTCTTTCATCCTTTTCACTTTATTCTTTGTTCCACCAGACGTTCTTATTCAGCTTAGAGACACTTCGAACTGAGAGAGAGAGAGAGAGAGAGAGAGAGAGAGAGAGGGAGGGAGGGAGAGAGAGAGAGAGAGAGAGAGAGGGAGCTTCCATAACCCTTTTCACCACAAGAGTTTTTTCCAGGCTGGATAAACTCGCCTGGAAGTTGGAAAAATGAAATGAGAAATTCGTCACTGAATTCAAAAGCTTTAACATCCAACTGGGAGGTAATTTATATAGTCTTTATTTCTACCACACAATATTATGCAACCTAGAATATTTTTTTTAATTGGCAGTGTTTGATATAGCCTTAACACCAACATTAAGATAACTCAGATAGCCCAAATAAAGATAACTCAGGAATAAAGATTGCCCAAATGAAGATAAGAGGGATAAAGATAACCCAAAGATAACTCAAAATAAAAGTAACTCAGGAATTGACAGCCCAAATAAAGATAATAGGAATAAAGATAGCCCAGACATAACAGGAATTTGTCTCCCTGAACCTTAAGTCTCCAGGATAGAGCAAGGACAAGCTAAGAAATCGTCACCTGTCTCAAGGGACTAAGCACTTCACCTGGGATATCATTTATATATCTAATTATCACAGGATCTTATGCAGCTTAGGGTAGATATCTTGAACTAGAGATGTTAAATGAAGTCTTCGTTTACCCCTTCGTTAGCAGTGGTCTCTCCTTTTTTTTTTTTTTTTTTTTTTTTTTTTTTTTTTTTTTTAAATGCGAGGAAGTAGGAACCAAAGGCCATGAGCCCGCAGTAACAGTTCCCTCCAAGAGAAAAACAAAATACAATAGAGAGCCAAATTCAAGATCCGATCATTTTGAGATGCCTGGACACACTGCGTTTGAAAGACTGGAGATCATAGGCAGCAGGAAATACAGACAGAGGGAGACAGTTCCAGAGCTGACCTGTTGCTTAAATGAAAGACCGGGAGTAACGGTTAACTCTTGCATTAGAGAGTTGGACAGAAAAGGGATGAGAGTTTGCTGCCAGACGGGTGCTACGCGCCCGTCGTAGAGGTGGAGGAATGCAAGCAGACAGTTCAGAGGAGCAATGACCATTAAAGTAGCGATAGAAAAGAGATAAAGATGCAACAGCGCGGCGAAGAGACAGAGGTTGAAGGGAGTCAGTAAGAGGAGGAGAGTTAATGAGACGAAAAGCCTTTGACTCCACCCTATTGAGAAGAGCTGTATGTGGGGAGCCTCCCCACACATGAGAGTTGTACTCCACACAGGGGCGGATAAAACCCCTGTATAGAGTCAACAATTGTGCAGGGGTAAAGAAAGAGCGGAGTTGGCTTAGCACACCCAATCTCTTGGAAGCAGATGTTACAAGAGCTGTAATATGATCTTTCCAAGATAAGTCCCGAGTAAATGAAACCCCAAGCATGTTCAAGGATGATGCAGGATTAAGCTGAATATTATTAAACATTAGTGGGTATACTTGTGGAAGATTTTGTCAGGTTGATAGGTGTAAGAACTGAGTCTTAGATGCATTAAAAGCAACCATATTATTTTTACCCCAGTCAGAGATACGAGCCAAGTCAGACATTAGGTATGCCATAGCCTTATCCCTTGTTTGTTGAAGTAACTGTTGAGGTGGGCGTTGCAGGAACCGGATGGAAAGGTGAAGGGTGGAGTCATCAGCGTATGAGTGGATAGGGTTAGATGTACAGCTTAGAAGATCATTGATGAATAAAAGGAAGAGAGTTGGTGATAGAACAGAGCCCTGAGGAACACCACTGTTGATAGATCTAGAAGAACGATGGCCGTCTACAACAGCGGCTATAGAACGACCAGAAAGGAAGCTAGCGATGAAGGCACAGATAGAAGGATAGAAACCGTAGGAGGGCAGTTTGGAAATTAAAGATTTATGCCAGACTCGATCGAAAGCCTTTGAGATGTCAAGTGCAATGGCAAAGCTTCGCCAAAGTCCCGAAAGGAGGATGACCAGGAGTCTGAAAGGTAGGTGAGAAGATCGCCAGTGGAGCGTCCCTGACGGAACCCATACTGACGATCGGAAAGAAGGTTGTGATAGGAAAGATACCTTAAAATTTTTCAATTGAGAATTGACTCGAAAATTTTTTAAATACAGGACGTTAAAGCAATTGGACGATAGTTAGAGGGTTGGGAGTGGTCACCCTTCTTTGGGACTGGCTGAATGAGAGCAAACTTCCAGCAAGAAGGAAAGGTACAAGTTGACAGACAAAGGCGAAAGAGTTTGCCTAAGCAGGGTGTAAGCACAGAAGCACAGTTCTTGAGAACAACAGGAGGGACCCCATCAGGCCCATATGCCTTGTTAGTATTGAGGCCGGTGATGGCAGAATATACATCAACTGAAGAAATTTTAATGTCAGCCATGAGGAAGTCAGAGGGGGGAAGTGATGGAGGAACAGCACCGGAATCGTCTAAGGTGGAATTGGAGGAGAAAGTCTGTGCGAAGAGATCTGTTTTATCAGTAGAAGAAATAGCTACAGAACCATCAGAGTAGAAAAGAGGAGGGAAGGATGATGAGGTAAAGTTGTTAGAAAGATTTTTGGCAAGGTGCCAGAAGGAGCGGGAAGAATTCGAGTTGGAGAGTTGAGAGCATTTAGTATGGATGAAATTATTTTTAGCAGAGCGAAGAACAGACTTAGCACGATTCCGGGCAGAAACGTAAAGATGATGTGATTCAGGGGTGGGTTGGCTCCAGTACCTTTTGTAGGCCCTCTCCTTGTTGCGGACAGCATTAGAACAAGCGTGATTAAACCAAGGCTTTCTTGCGTTAGTCAAAGGATATGAGAAAGGAATGTATGCTTCCATGCCCGAGAGAATAACCTCCGTAATGCGCAAGGCGCACTCAGATGGTTCACGGCCATGGAAGCAATAATCATTCCAGGGAAAATCAAAGAAGTACTGCCTGAGGGCCTCCCAGTCCGTGGCTCCAAAATGCCACAGACGACGTTTCCCTGGAGGGTCCACAGGCCGTACTGGAGTGATAGGACAGGTTAAGGTGATAAGGTTGTGATCAGAGGAGCCCAACGGAGAGAAAAGGTTAACAGAGTAAGCAGAAGGATTAGTTGTGAGGAAGAGGTCAAGTATGTTGGAGCTCTCTCCAAGGCGGTCAGGGATACGGGTAGGGTGCTGTACAAGCTGCTCTAGGTCATTAATGATAGAAAAGATGTACTTGTAGGCTTGTTCACCATGTGGATCCGTGAAAGGAGAGGAGAGCCAAAGGTGGTGGTGAACATTGAAATCTCCTAGAATGGAGAGTTCAGAGAAAGGAGAAATGGATAGAATGTGTTCCATCGTAGAAGTAAGATAGTCGAAGAATTTTTGATAGTCAGTAGAATTAGGGGATAAGTAAACAGCACAGATATATTTAGTCAGAGAATGACAGGAAAGCCGAAGCCAGATTGTAGAGAATTCAGAAGAATCGAATTCATCAACACGAGAGCAAGATAAGTCGTTGCGTATATATACACAACAGCCACCTTTGGCTTTGAAATGAGTATAGAGAAAGTAGGAGGATGCAGAAAAGGGTTTGCTGTCAGTTGCCTCAGACAGCTGAGTCTCCTACGTTAAGTATGTTTGGAATAAGAGGAGTTAGTTAAAAACGCGCCATATGTTGAAAAGAACACCATTTATACTTTATTCCTTCTGCTTCCACACGATTTTGAATAACTTCGAAAAGGACTTTGGAATTGGGGAAGTCAGCTATCATTAACCCCTTCACTAAAAGAGGTCTCCTATAGGACGAATAAAATGGTCTGGAGGTACTAAGAATCATGTAAAAGAGACCAATGTAGTGGAGATATTAAGGACGGTAAAGCTGCTTACGTAGTGATATTTTGGCAACGACTTCCCCTCACTCAACATCAGTGGCATAGTTTGGCCTGAAATTATACACTTCTTGCTCTTACGTGGCCTATAAATACCATCTCTCCGTCTTCAGTGATATGTACCAGTAGAGTTACACTAGAATATGATGCTAGTCACGAAGAGGTGCCACTGGGAAGATATACAGCCGTAGTATTGCCTTTTTCTGCCACTGAGCTATGTGAAGCAGCAAAAGGACGAAAATCTGGACCAAGTTTAAGTGATAGGAATATTGAAGGGATCATACTCTCATCAGTTAAGGCATGGAAATTAGCTACTAAGATAGGTTCCATTTTAATAGAGAGGCGCAACACCGATCAGAGAAAGCCCATCTCTACTACGAAACGATTAGAATGCAAGAGTTAGCCAGTACTTGTCTTTCTTAAAACACAACCACTGTCGTAGGGAAGCTTCTTACACCTTAAATTGTCAGGGCTAACGGAGGTGGAAGAAAGGTAAGAATGTATTTATCTGGCATGTTAATTTGTTGTTTTTCTTTTATTGATTTTTGTACCTTCCTCTTTTAAACTCAAGTTACCCCGTGGCTACAATTCATTCCCCCAGTTTGTGCTGTTCTTTTGAGGCGTTTTTGCTGCCCTCAGATATTTTATTGAGTTCTGTGGTGGTTTTTGCTAGTGTACGGGTAAGAGCAAGCTAGGAATAAGAAGGAAAATATACAGAATTATTTTATTTTCCCCACTTCTGTTTTAGGAGTTTCCCTGTGGCAGTAAATTATCCTCCAACTTTGTCCCGTTGTTATGAGGAGTTATTACTGTCCCCCGCTTAATTTCAGTCAGCTTAGTGGCCTCACAGTGAAGAAAAAAATCAAGCTGAAATGAGGAATCAAATTATCTGGCAAATTTTCTATCGTTTTCCCCCTTTCTACTCTCCAAACTTCCCCTGGGCTACGAATTATCCTCCCATTTTGTGCCGTTATTATTTGGAGTTTTTGCTGCACTCTTGGGTAAAAAGTTTGGAAGCAGGGGAAGTGTCGTAACAATGGAATCCCTTTAGGCAATTTACACCCGCAGGGGAGGAGAGGGAGAAAGAGGAGGGATGGTGTGAATGGGAAGAAAGAAAAACAGATGGAATGAGGAGTGAAAGAGAATGGAGGAAGGAGAGTGAGCGTGAATGGGACGAAGGAAAAAGAAAATAGGATGAAGGAAGGGTAAATAAAGAAGAGTGCAGGTATGGTGAGAAAGACGGATGGAAAGACAAATTAAATAAGAAAATAATTGATGCAGAACTGTAACAAGGAGAGGAGGCAGGAAGAATAATGTGGATAAAAATAGGGAAGGAAGAAGAGAAAGGAAAGAGGGAAGGGACGGAGAGGAAGTGGACAGTGTGGATAGGAAGAAAAGATAGGTAAGGGAGGAAGGGAGAAGAGAGTGAGAGAGCGTGTGGACGGAGGGACTGAAGGGAAGAGAAACATTGTAGAAAGCAGAGAGGAAGAAGCAGAGGCAGTAGACTTAGAGGAGGAAAGGAAAATGAGGACAGAGTACAGGAAAGAAGAGGAGACGGGACAAACAAGGGGGAAAAGAAGATGTGGAAAAGAGTGAAAAATAATGGGTTGGAAAGCGGAAGAAATGTGCAGAAAAAAAAAGAGGCAGGAATAAAGGGAGGGAGGAGAGGAGGGGAGGAAGGAAAGTGCGAAAAGAAAGAAGCGAAAAGTTGGAAGGAAGGAGGGAAATTAGGAAGGATAGGGGGCAGGAAAGGAAGGAAGGATGGAGGAACAGTGTTAAATGAGAAAGAGGAGGTATAGATCGACAGACAGAGGCCAGGAAAGCTGAATAAATTAGATAACGAAGAACGAGACAGAAAGTGCGAGATTGTAAAGAATTAAAGAGCAGATTAAAGAAAAAAGGGAAAACACACAAACTTGCTGATTTAACAAGTCAGCCATATTCTCTACGATGATACTCTGATTTATTTTTGCTGTTTTTGGGTAATTTTAATCAACGTGGAAAAAGACTCCAAATGAATGGGTTAAGCACTCACTTGATCCCTCCAGTACAACTCCTCTTTATTTTTTTAAGCTTATTCCTATCACCGTCAGATGTGTTTATGCAGATGAGGAGAGAGGGTTTTTAAGTGATGGGTTTCAAATCATATCCTCATACTAGATCAGCTTCCATTTTCATTCTTAATACCTCCAGATAAGTACATTCAACTAAGGAAAAGCCTCTCATACTAAAGGCGTTGAAGTATAAATGCACTTGCTCTTTTTAGTATCATTATCGGTGTTGTCAATAAATGAAGCAGAGATAGTAGTGCATAAGTTAATGGAGATTTTTATCCTAACTTATCTCAAAGGAACCCCTTAACTGCGTCGTGTTTCTAAATCTCACCGGGAAGAGTTTCTCACAAAATTAAAGTTATCAAATTTGACGATAGCGGTAATATAAAAAGTTATTGTACACAGGGAGTTATTGCAAATCGTTCCTATTTCCTTCACTAAAATGCGTCTCCCCTTCATCCATTCTTACTCCCACCTGGCGTTTTTATTCAGTTTCTTAGGCTTGTGGTAATGAAAAGGTTAGACATATTTGACAACCTCCTTCACTGCAAGAGGCATACCCCAAGAGAAATTAACTCTTCTTGGAGTAGCAAAAATAATATATAAGACATCAGCGTAGCGAAGGATTTAAGCTGAGTAAAATCATCTGTCAGTAGCCACTAGAAATGTGTTAAAGAGCACAGCGACACCGTGCCCAAACTTTGACCTAGACCCCTGACCTTGACCCTGACCTATACCTCCTAACCTTGACCTCTGACCTTGACCCCTGATCTTGACCTCTGATCTTGACCCCTGATCTTGACCCTTGTCCTTTGACCCCTGACGTTTGACCCTTGACCTTTACCCCCCCGACCTTTACCCCTCTGACCTTTACCCCAGACCTTTGACCCCCTGACCTTTGACCCCCCGACCTTTGACCCCCTCACCTTTGACCCCCTCACCTTTAACCCACTGACCTTTGACCCCTTCACCTTTGACCCCCTCACCTTGACCCCTCACCTTGACCTTTGATTGAACTACACTAGCGTCCAGACACTTCTCATAACCCCCGACAATGTATCTACGAAGTTTGACCTAAATTGGATAAGGTGTTCATGACGTACTTTCTGCATGGTGAGCTTTGACATTTTCTTTTGACCTTCACCTTTGACGGATCTGGACCAAATTCGGACACTTTCCACCCAGAGCAACACACTACGTCACAGGCAAGTTTGACCTAATTCCAGTCTAGCATTTGTGAGATATTTTGTTAACATAATTGGATAGATGCAAGCGCTAAAACTGACTTTGGCGTCCCTTAAAAAAGTTATTGAAATCGTGCTGAGAAATTGTGGGTATGTTAAAGACACAGACAGACAGACAAACAGACAGAGAGACAGAATGAGACAGACAAAGTGAGAGAGACAAAGTGAGAGAGAGTGAGAGTGAGAGAGAGAGACGAGAGACAGTGTGAGACAGAGAGAGGGAGAGGGAGTGAGTCTGAGGGGGTAGAGGAGTGTTCGGAAGGGTCACGGCTTGAACATAAGACTGAGGAAGAGGGGGAAAAAGCTGCGTGTCAGTCTGGGCAGAAAAATAATCATGGAACGTGAAGGGAAGAGAAAAAAAAAAGACAGGAAGTTTACAGTTTAAAAGACAAAGTAAAGAGACACGGGAAAGTAAACACTGGAAAAATCATACGAAAAGGAGGATTTTGTGATGCCTTGGTGTGTAAATCCTCTAATCCCTTAAGATGACGATTTTACCTGTTATTCTTTGCGTCTCCAGAGTTTTATTGATCACTGGAAAAACCTTTAGAACTGGAGGAATTAAACAGTCTTCATTTAGTCACTTCAACACAGATTTATAATGAATGAAGTCGGCAGGAAATAGTAAGAATTAACGAACAGAAGCCATTTAATTTATAAAGGTGAAAGACGTTGTACTGACATTTGGTAGCAGAGGACAGCAGTAAAGTATGGTCGTGAAGAAGAATGTTATAGGAATTTAGACAGTCAGGTTTTTGCTAAGTCCAATTCTTCCTCTAGAACAGACCAACATCAGCCTAGTTTACAGTCAAGTTCCTAGTAACTCTGGTGGGTAGACAGTAAAGGAGAAACAGATTTTGCCCAACAGCCTGATAGGCACTGAAGCTACACGGAGTCTTCCAGTAGCAAGCAGGATATACCAAAACTGCTCCCTGGCTCCCCTATTCCCGGTAAGAGAAAGCAGAAATGAACTTGAGGCAAAATTTTTAGTGACTTTCTACTCTTATACCACTGACCGAAAAAGAAAAAAGTCTTAGCCAGCATTTCGAACCGAACCAAGATTTATCGCTCGGAGTTGGGTGGTAGTTAGAAGCTTTTTTTTAGAGTAGACAAGTAACAGAATCAACATAAGCTTATTTCCGTGTAATCTAACAAAGCTTTGAACTCACTTTAAGGCATTCAACTCAAAGACCAAGTACTTTTTTTTAATCTTGCTACCAAAGGACCATCGTCAGCTTCGGTGAGGCTTTTCGAGATGCAAGAGTTACCTATAGCCTACAATGATCTCTTTGCTGTTAGAAATCCTTTGTAAATGGAGTAATAGTAGTAGTAGTAGTAATGATAATAAGAATAATAATAATGATCATCATCTTCATCGGTGGTGTTTGATTGATATAAAAATTCTTTAAGCGAAGGGAAGGGGTAAAACTGAACGATAAGTCTGTTCGGTGCAAAACTCTTCCTGACTTCCAATCTGTGGTAGGAGTGGAGGATGAACACTTTGAACAGACGCTATCATTCACGGGTGTTGGATCTGTAATCTTGGTGGTGGTTTGTGGTAAAGCTGAGTATGATAGGAGGTGACCGCAAGGCTATATCGAGTTCAAATACATAGCGAAGAAAGCACTATAAACACATCTAGGTACCGCTTGGGTGTCCGTGTACGTGCATGACTGAAAGGCACACACACAAAACCCCACACTAAGACACATTACCGTCGATTTACGAAGCAATTCCCTGTCTTCCTGAGCCTTACTTTCGCAGGAAGGGCTAAGAAGGGAAGTGTAAAATTACCGTATAGCTTAGACTGTAGGAAGAACGAGAAAAAAAAAGATTGCAGTGTCTTCCATGTCTTAGTGTCTTACGGTACTCTTTCTCCAACAACAGATCGTAGTTACTATAGTACATTAACATACTGAATCCACTCACGTATTATTTATCTTGTTCTTGCAACTTTAAACGATTTCATTCATGTTAGAGTCTTTTCGAATTAGAGAGGTTAGATATTCATTAAATTGAGTCAAATCGTCTGGTAGCCAAAATAGAAAAGGTAAATTATATTGAAGGGGTGAATTTTTTAGTGAGTCTGGCTCTAGAAAAGTTATCCACAACTTTCTTTATTAAGCTGTGTATAAGATTGTTTGCTTTTACTTTTGTCTTTACTTGTACAGCTTCCAAAGACTTCACAAGAAATAATGCGGAAATGCGACTAATTTTATTTATTTATGATGTTTTATTGGTCTGGAAAACAGCTTGTGAAAATTTGCTAAGATTCTGCATGGAACTACCCCTCATTCCTATTTTCATTTCTGTATAACGAATAGACGTGTAGATCTGACCTAGTCCTCTGCAATCCCCTCAAAATGTAATCAGGTGGCAGTGCTACAAGGTGCATACTCACAAAAGCCACATCTGTGAAAAGGCAAAATACCTCGTTTTAGCCAAAGAAGCACAGAAATTGAATGGTAGGTAAAGAGGAACCAGTAAGAGTGTAGGCAAGAGTATAACCCCTTTCCTATGGTGATGGTATTCTATTCGCTGCTACCACTGACAGACGGTATTCAGCTTGGGAAAGATATCCACCAATGCAGTGTTCAAACAGTGACAAATCTAAACCCTCTCGTTCTAAGACCCTTTCCTAAAACAGTACAGTCGTCTGGAGTTATCAGGTGTACAGTTTAAATGAAGTCCGGGTTGACGGAGTTAATATATTATCTGTGAGTAGAAATTAACTTATCCGCGCGCGAGAGGGTTAAATAAAAAACATACAAGTACTGAAGGGTTAAAATGAAAAAAGGTAAGAGTGACGAGACAGTGAGTGGGTGAGACAGACGAAGTAGCGAGAACAAAGGAGGAATGGAGAAGAGGAAACAGGCGGTGGGGAAAAAGAAGATTGTATAGCATAAGAATAGAATTTATGGGAATGAGACTGACACAACGTGGGAACGAACACAAATAAGACAAAAACAAGGGAACCGTAGAATGAACATGGACGAAATGAATCAGGAATGTAGCACAAAGAATCAGTCAATCAAGCCTCGCCATTTCTCTGAGCAAAATCGTGAGAATTCCAAAACATACGGAGTAACTGCACAACTGACAAGCCCATCCAAGAGAAAAAAATTAATGGTATAAAAGAAATGAACGGTGCCGTGCAAGAATATTTTCCACACTGATCGATTCTCAAAGCTAACTCACTCGTACAAGTTAAGTGAAATTAAACTCCAATGGAGTTGAGAAAGTACTGGGAATTTCATCACAGAACCAAGGACGTGTAGAGTGACCATGTACGTAATGAGGCAGGGACGTAGGAGACCGTGGTGAGTGGTAGCAAGGAGGAGGGAAAAAAGACTGATAAGATTTCACGGATTAACGTGGGGTATAACTCTCCATCCAATTCGTCTTCATTATGTTGCCTTGTTCAGTTTATCCTTATTAACGTCAAACTATTTCCCTAGGTATGGGGAAACTTTTCGTATTAGAGGATCAGCTAAAATAAATCGCCAAATTCGTATCTGCCGGTCAGAACATTAAAACAAGTTGGTATGACGTAAAGATTTATTTTTTATTTTCTGATTTTTTTTTTTTCTTCAGGTTTATGGCGTCCCCTGTGGTTAAGAAATTCTCTCTCATTTTGTGCCGTTATTTTACCCGCAAAAGAGTGGGTATTATGTTCTGTGTTTGTGGGTGTCTTTGTGTGTGGGTGTGGGTGTGTGGGTGTGGGTGTGTGGGTTTGGGGTTGTGTGTGGGTGTGGGTGTGTGTTTGAGGGAGTTTGGGGTTGTGTTAGTTTGTGTGTGTTTGTGTGTTTGTGGGTGGGTGCGCGTGTGGGTGTGGGTGTGGGTGTGCGCGTGTGTGCTCGCTTATCTGCAACAAGAGATAAAAAGTAGAATATACTTTTTGTCAGGAAGAAGTGTTACAAAAAGGAATGAGAGAGAGAGAGAGAGAGAGAGAGAGAGAGAGAGAGAGAGAGAGAGAGAGAGAGAGAGAGAGAGAGAGCAGAGTCTAATTCTGCCACTAAACTACAGGAACTACAGCTACAAAAGGACGAAAATCTCTACCATGTTAAAGTAAATGAAGCACAGTTTGAGAATTTTCCTCTGGCTACGAATTATCTTCCCATTTTGTGCTGTTGTTATGAGGCTTTTTTACTGTTCCACTTGTAAATGAAAGTTGGGAAGCAGAGGGAGTGTATCGTAACTCTGGAACCCCTTCAGGCGCTTAATATCTGCAGGGAAGGAAAGAGGCAAGGAAGAGGAAAAGATTGTGTGGATGGGAAGAGGAAGGAGAATGAAGGGATGGAGAAGGGAGAAAGAAGAGGAAGGATTGTGTGCATGGGAAGAGGGAAGAAGGAGGGATGGAGAAGGAAAAAAGAAGAGGAAGGACTGTGTGCATTGGAAGAGGGAAGGATGGAGAGAAGGAAAGAGGGAAGGAAGAGGAAAGATTGTGTGGATGGGAAGAGGGAAGGATGGAGAGAAGGAAAGAGGGAAGGAAGAGGAAAGATTGTGTGGATGGGAGGAGGGAAGGAAAGAGGGAAGGAAGAGGAAGGACTGTGTGAATGGGAAGTGTATAGGATGGAGGGATGGAGAAAGGAGAAAGAAGAGGGATGACGTGTTGATGGGAGGAGGAAAGGATGGAGGACTGGATTAGGGATGGAGATGGGAGAAGGAAGAGGAAGGATTGTGTGGATGGGAAGAGGGAAGGATGGAGGGCTGGATTGGGGATGGAAGAGGGAGAGGGAAAAGGAAGGATTGTGTGGATGGGAAGAGGAAGGAGGATGGAGGGAAGGATTAGGGATGGAGGAACAGTGTGGATAAAAAGAGAGTGATGGAGTTGAGTGAGGAAGGAAGGAAAGAATAAATGAATTAATGAATGAAGGAAGCCCGGATGGATGGATGGAAGGAAAGAAAAGAATATTAAAGAATGGTAAATTGAGAAAGGAAGGAAAAGAAAAGGCAATGGAATGGGGGACGATTGTGGATAGAAAGAGAATGAAAGAATTGAGTGAGGAAGGAAGGAAAGAATATATGAATAAATGAAGGAAGGATGCCAGGATGGATGAATGGACGAAGGAAAGAAGGAAATACACAAGTGTGAATTGATGGAGGAAGAGAAAAATGAGGGTAGGGAAAAGGAAGAAAGGAAGAACAGTTAAAAGGAAAGATGAAAATTAATAATGCTTTGTTAATCCGAAAAGAAAATGAAGGAAGTTTCATTTTGGGTAGGGGTGAGAAAAAAAAAAAAAAATGAATGAATAGGTGAACGAAGAAAGGAAGAATGGAATTGATAGTACGAGAGGTAGAAGGTTAATGGACGATGGATGAAGTTAGGGATGGAAGGAAGGAAGGAAGGACGGAAGGAAGGAACGATGGAAGGTGTGTGTGGTCAGGGAGAAGGAAGGGACGAAGGTTGAGAAAAAGGAGGAGAAATAATGTAGATAAGAGGGAAGAAAACAGGAATAATAACAACGAGACGAGGAAAGGGAAGAAGGAAGAAGAGGGTGAGAAGAGAAAAGGAAATATGAGAGGAAGGGGTAATGAACGATGAAAGCTGAATAACTCTGATAACAGTGGAAGAAACAGAATATTAAAAATGTAATTGTAGGATATAAACTTAGTAAGACAGCCTACCAAAAAATATAAACGTTAATGTACTGTATAAAATATGAAAATGAGAAAAAAAGGTGAGGAGAAAGGGACAGAAGTATTCAGTAGTGTCGCGGTTTGGAGACAGAGAAGAGGAAGAGAGGAAAAATCGATATGCCGGTGAAGACAGAACAAAAAAGCATTGAAGACGTGAGAGAGAGAGAGAGAAAAGACAGGAAGTTTACAGCTGAAAAGACAGAGTAAAGAGACAGGAGAAAGTAAACACGAAAAAACAGTCCGGGGAGAAAGGTTTGGTGATGCGCTTCAGGGATTCTCACCTTTAGCCTCCTCAAAGCGATGATACCTTTTTTCATTTTAGTCCTGCTAACGCCTGACTATTTTTGAGCCGCAAGGGAACAAAGGAACACTAAGTACGAACGAGTACAAAGGAAAGCAAACAGCAACAGACCTGTTAGTCCTTTCGTGGCTGTTTCGTATAGGGAAGTTTATAACTAACACAACTTTTCTATTAGTTTAGGAAAAATGATTGAAACGCAGGAAGTCTCCCCCTCGCCCACCAAATCTCCAGTCGAAGCCGGCAGGTAGTAGTGAGAAGGACCACCATGCAGCATAGAAAAACTGTCATGGAAATTTCACAGGAAAGAGAGAAAGGAAATCTTATTCTATCTTTCTACCTGAAAAGTAAAGTAATATTAAGTAAACAGTATTTATTAGTGTTGTTGTGCGGGTTACATAAACATCCTGGCTCTGAAAAAAAAAATCATATAAAAAGAAGTGTTTTATTCAGGAGTAAACATATCAAGCTGGGGGTTAGACGACAAATACTTATCCAAGCGACCTTTCAAGGTTAGTACTGTATCACAATTTACTACACTGGAGGGCAATTTGTTCTGTATCTTTACAACTCTGTTAAAGAAGAAATGCTTTGTTTCATGTGACTGAAATCGCTTGCCAATTATTTTATGCCCATTGCCTCTAGTATAATTCTAGTGATCAACTGTGAAGTATTTATCCATAGCCATGTTATCATGTGCTTTGAATACATGATTTAAATTTCCTCGTAACCTGCCTTTAGTTAGGGTAAAGAGATTCAGGGCATCTAAACGATCCTAGTTTAGTTTATTTCTCAATCTAGGTGTCATTTTGGCCGTCGTTGCACTCTCTCAAGTTAGTCTTTTTTGTAATGAGACCAGAACTGTACACAATACTTTAAGTGTGGATGTACTAGAGAATTACACAAGGTATGAATAATAGTCTAAGTGCTAATAGTGTACCCATTAAACCTCCTCATGCTCTGAACAACTCTAGTATTTTATTCCAACTAATGACCTGATTTTATTCAACTCATGTGTCGTCGAAACATGAGGGAGTCCACAAGATGATTTTTATATTTTCTTTTCGCTGACGTAGACAATAATTTTTTAGCTCAGATGAGGCTTTTCGAAGTGGAATGTTAAGATGTAGCTTCCAT
Organism: Coenobita brevimanus; assembly: GCF_032717465.1. Taxonomy (NCBI): domain Eukaryota; kingdom Metazoa; phylum Arthropoda; class Malacostraca; order Decapoda; family Coenobitidae; genus Coenobita; species Coenobita brevimanus. The sequence continues at coordinate 4,426,599 of NC_137067.1, read as the reverse complement.
TAACCCCATTAATAAGAGAGACCTTAATTGTGATGAATTAAATGGTTGAAAAGTACTGAGAATTGACTATGTGCTTTTTCCTTAACTTTCCTATGTTTTCGTCCTTCTGAGGTTATTTCACGTAGGTCAGTAGCGATAAACAATACCACAGCTCTAAATCCTTTCCATAGCACCTCTTCGTGTCTAGTATCATGTTCAAGTGTTAACCTCTTGCTAAAACTCAGCATTCATGATGCATAGATGGCAATTTTAGACCACGTTAGAGTAAAACGTGACTAGCAGGTGTCAACATAGTGAAGGTGGAAGGCACTAGCTGTACAGGTTTATGGTGGTAGGGGTCAGTGGTAAAAGTACACTCATGACTCTTTCTCTACTTCAGTCTCTCCTGCTACCACTGAAGAAGGCGGCTGCACGAGGAAAGACAATCAGATTTTTGAGAAGTCCTAATCTTTCCCTTGAACAAGTCTCAACAGCCAAATATACGCTCAAGTCCCCATATATACCCCTGGGTGAATCGGGAAAAGGGAAGCTAACTTTGTCCAGCAGTCTGACCGGCACTAGATGCAGACTCTGGTTCTTCCGCTTGAGATATGGATATGCTAACCACTGCACCACCGGCTCCTCCATTCCCGGGAAAAGATGGAAGAAGTAAATGTGTGAGTACAGGGTTTTATTTGAACTGGATTTGGAAATTTGGTAACATCATTTGCTTTGCGATTTATTCCTCACGTTACTTCTATCCTCTTGTGTCATGTTGATGCACAATATAACTGTCTATCTATCTATCTATCTCCAGACGCCCCAATCCCGTAAGGGGTGGCCACAAACAAATTGCCTCCATGTCTCCCTGTCCCCCGCCATTTCAAGATAAATAATGCACGAGAAAGTTGAAGTCAAATAAGCAAAATAAATCGCTAAAGGAAGAGGTGCTACGAAGCTTACTGTGACACTGTCTGGAACGAAATTATCTATAGTTCTTTCACCCTAACGTGGCCTAAATTTTCGCCTTATTGTGGCTTATTTCACATAGCTCAGTGGCAGAAAAAAAAATGCTATGGCTCAATATCCTTTTCATAGCACTTCTTCGTGACTAGCATCATTTTCCAGTGTTCATCTATTGTTACAACTCAGTATTCAGGAGGGAGAGGATAATTTTGGGCCAGGTTAGAGCGAAATGAGTACAGAACTTCACAGCCCACGAAGAACTATCGCTGAATAAAGGTGGTATACACATTTCACTTTAACTTGGCCTAAAACTGCCATGTCTCCATCTTGAATGCTGAGTTGTAAAAGCAGATTAGCACTAGAGTATTATGCTGGTCACGAAGAGGTGCTATGGAAAGGAGACCTAGAGCTACAGTGTTATCCATTTCTGCCACTGAACGACCTTAACTACGTGAAATAAGCTGCAAAAAGACGAAAATCTGGGCCAGTTTCAGGTGAAAAGAGTATAGATGGAAGCTTAACTAAATTACACGAATAAATGTCTTCGTGAGCTGATTATTCTGTAGTCAAATGAAGCTTCAAACTGCCACATTTACCTCTTGAGTCCGAGGATATATTTTTGTGTTCTTTCTACCACCGGACGATTCTGTTTAGCTTAGAGACTTTTGAACTACTGGGGTTAGATATAGCCCACATTTTGTATTTGTCTATTTATGTCTTAATGCCCGGCGTCCCAATATTGTCAGGGGTGGCCACAAACAAATTACCTTCACGTCGCTGTTTCCGCTGCCATTCGCCTACCCTCCCTCCAGCCCACACCTCCCTCCATGATATATCTCCCCACTCCTTCCCTGCACCTCATCCTTGGCCCACGTTGTTAGTACTATCATTATTTTTTATGTGTCCGACTCTGAGCAAAGGCTTCACACCCTGCTCCCAAGGCCCAGTATTCCTCCTACTTACCATACACCTGTACATGTCACAACTTCGGCGCTAACACCCACCGTCCATATTGAATACATGCTAGGGCTGTCTCATACAGGACTGGTGTATTGGTATTAGCGGGGGTATTTTTACGACGTCGGCGGTCTTCTGGTAGATCAGTAAAGTCTGCTGAATGAAATTCAAATCCTTAAACTGTTCCCTGCCCCAGCCGGGATTTGAACATGGGTCAGTTAGGATTGCAGGCCACCTTTCTACCGATTCAGCCACCGCCTCCCCCAAGAGATCTTCCTTAGAGATCCTTTCTAAGTCCTTTCTAAGATGTAAAAACGTATATATTTCATCTGGGGGCAGCTTAAATAAAGTGAAACATTTATCATCGCAGAGAGGTTAACGCTAGACAATAGTTCCCAGTTTGATGTTAAGAGACTTTCCTTCAGCCAAGGGTAAGGGCACAGTGTGTAAAAAACAAGTCTCACGAGTGTACAATCAATCATTTTAGTGGTAGTTGTGGTGATTGGAGGTGATAGGGCAGTACCAGGTTGAACAGGGTGGCTCATATATAATGCACCTTTTCCACTATGCTGACTGTCTTATGTGTGGTCCCTTCAGAGTAATCAGTGTCTATCCTGGATCATCCGTCTCCTAGTCCCGCTGCCACACCGTCCTCCACACCAGGACTCTCAGCCGTACCCGCAACACAAAAATACCACAGCAGGAATCTCAGCCGTACCCGCAACACAAAAATACCACACCAGGAATCTCAGCCGTACCCGCAACACAAAAATACCACACCAGGAATCTCAGCCGTACCTGCAACACAAAAATACCACACCAGGAATCTCAACCGTACCCGCAACACAAAAATACCACACCAGGAATCTCAGCCTTACCCGCAACACAAAAATACCACACCAGGAATCTCAGCCGTACCCGCAACACAAAAATACCACACCAGGAATCTCAGCCGTACCCGCAACACAAAAATACCACACCAGGAATCTCAGCCGTACCCGCAACACAAAAATACCACACCAGGAATCTCAGCCATACCTGCAACACAAAAATACCACACCAGGAATCTCAACCGTACCCGCAACACAAAAATACCACACCAGGAATCTCAACCGTACCCGCAACACAAAAATACCACACCAGGAATCTCAGCCTTACCCGCAACACAAAAATACCACACCAGGAATCTCAGCCTTACCCGCAACACAAAAATACCACACCAGGAATCTCAGCCGTACCCGCAACACAAAAATACCACACCAGGAATCTCAGCCGTACCCGCAACACAAAAATACCACACCAGGAATCTCAGCCGTACCTGCAACACAAAAATACCACACCAGGAATCTCAACCGTACCCGCAACACAAAAACACCACACCAGGAATCTCAGCCGTACCCGCAACACAAAAATACCACACCAGGAATCTCAGCCGTACCCGCAACACAGAAATACGGCCGAGTGAGTTTCAAGTGGAGCGCTTTTTACCGTCCACCTCTTATTACGGGGTCGCGGGAACGGATTACAAGCCAAGAACTGCCTGCGGGGTTGTGTGTGCGCGTGCGTGACTGAAAAGGAAATCACCCACGCATTACTCCGAACTATGACACGCAGCTGTCGATTTAGTTCCAAGGGTCGTGGTTTACAAATAATCTTGTGATCAATTCTGTGTCGCAAGCATGATTTTCTTGCCGAGGACGGACGAAGTGTAAAACCTCCCCATATTTGTTGATCCTTCTGTTAAAGCAAATCTTAAATTCGAGTCTAAAATGATGCTAGACAGGGAAAAGAGAATACAGAATATTTGCGTCACTCTTGTTCTTGCAAAAATCATATCTTATTGAGACATCGAATTTATTTAAGTTTGTTTATGAGTCCAAACCCTATTCACAAATTTTCTTGGCCAATAGTTAAGATCGTATGTTTTTATTCTGTTTTCACCCGTACGTTTACTATAAACATCACAGTAGTAGTAGTAGTAGTAGTAGTAGTAGTAGTAGTAGTGGTAGTAGTAGTAGTAGTGGTGGTAGTAGTAGTAGTAGTAGTAGTAGTAGTAGTAGTAGTAGCAGTAGCAGTAGTAATAATACAGAAATTGCCCTCGTACCGAATAGGTAAATAACATCACTTGGAAACAGTAGGAATAACATAAGAAATATCGGTACTCGTATTGAAGGGGTTAAGATAGAACAGCCAGTGGGTAGACAAGAACAGACGAAGAACAAAGGAGAACAGGGTAACAGGAGAATAGGAGACGGGCGGCGGGGAAAACAGGAGGCGGGGAAAAAAGCAGATTGTATAGAGGAAGAAGAGAATTTATGGGATGATGAGGAGGACAACGTGGGAACGGACGCAAATGAGACAAAATCGAGGGAATCCGGGAATGATACACGCACGAAGAAATGCAATCACGTAGATGGTGAAAGGTCTGTCAGGTCAATTCATACCTCTAGTCAGAATGAAGGGAATATCAAAGCAAAGAGGGGTAGGAAAGGAGGTCCGGATGATGATGATGATGATGATGATGGTGGTGGTGATGATAATGATGATGATGATGATAAAAAAGTACATTTGAAGCGCAGGAAGCTATAGAAGAATGTAGTAGATTCTTATAAAGTATCAAACCAGACAATTCCTCTTATGTACTGAATATCTATTGCCAGACGCCCTTACGGGGTGGCCACAAACAAATCGCCTCCACGTCGCCGTGTCCTCTGCCATTTGACAGAGGACATGATCAGTAAGAGATTTATAACAAAATGTGGAAAAGGGGAATGATATCAGTGCCACAAAAAAGAATGACTGTTAGAGCGAAAAGTCAAAGAATCAATATAAGAGTACCGTAGGTAACGTGGAGCCTATGTGGGCATGCCATTCCTATAGGCTTTACCACGGGAATTTTGTAACATATATATGAATGGAGTGGGTGACAGTTCCGTAATAAACACGAGAGCAAAAACATATGAAGAAATGCAGGAGAGTAGTTAATACGATGAATATATAAAGACGACTTATTACTTCATGCATTAGGTTTTTGAAGGTAAGTACTGAATTATACCGTATTCGAAAGTACACTATTTTAGTAGTACTAGCAGCAGCAGCAGCAGCAGTAGCAGTAGTAGTAGTAGTGGTAGTAGTAGTAGTAGTAGTAGTAGTAGTAGTAGTGGTAGTAGTAGTAGTAGTAGTAATAGAAGTAGCAAAAATAGCAATCGTTGTTGATGATGATTTGCTGTTGCTGCTGCTGCTGTTGTTGTTCTTGTTCCTGATTATGTTATTGTGTTGTTGCGACCACCATTTGAACGTGAAATCAGTTGACTGCAGGTTGAAATTGTCCTTCCACAGTCCACCATCCTCCTTTCGGGAAACTGGGAGGGACGTTTGTAAAACCGGATACCCACGCCTTGCCCTTCATGTCGGTGCCACCAGGTGAAGGCGTCCCACTCGAGCACGTTACTATTTGGTAACGCACGAAATAGTCATTAAGTATACCTATCCGTCTACGAAGTCAACTTCTTCCTTCTAATTAAATCAACCTTGAAGTAAAACAGAGATGGATATTTAATGTGAAAAACCCACGAGATAATGGCAAGATTTGGGAAAAGTTTAACAAGATCAGTAATTTTTCTAATCTATATCAGTAGATTTCTAAAAATGTAATAGTGACGTGTGGAAGCTACCTCCAACCCATAGATAACTTCATACAGAAAAACAATTATACATTAGAGTGAAAATCCACTAAACAGTAACAGTATATAAGAGCTGCTGAATCTGATAGTTTTCCAAGTCACATGCCTCGAAGCTTAAGCCACTGAACGTCAAAACGATGGAGAAATATCACGTGGAAGTCTACTGCAGTCCCCCCCCAAACAGGCTTCTCCACTTCCTCATACCCTCGCCCAATCACCCAGAATTTATACAGATAGCGCGACCTCTTCACGGCTGCCAAACCACCGTAAACAGCACCCTCACTGCGACGACACTTACGGATTTCCTGCAATTTTCGTAACTGTTGAAGTCTGTAAGAAAGCAAATAGGTTTATCGCTCCCGCCGCCCCATTACGTTTTTCATGGGGGCGAATTTTGGCCACAGAAAAAGCCTAATTGGTCCCGTTCTCCCTGACCTTTGTACCTCTTATTTTTGCTTCTCTGTTTTTTCCTACTTTGATTTCCTGAGGACAACAACCTGCGTGAGAGCGTGCACGTCCCAAGCCCTTCACACTTGTCATTCACTCACCTTCAGCGTGAGGGCAGACAATATGAAATGTAAAAAAAAAAAAAAATCCTTTATATTGGCAGATAAAACACACACACACACACACACACACACACACACACACACACACACACACACACACACACACACACACACACACACACACACACACACACACACACACACACACACACACACACACAACACACACACACACACACACACACACACACACACACACACACACACACACACACACACACACACACACACACACACACACACACACACACACACACACACACACACACACACACACACACACACACACACACACACACACACACACACACACACACACACACACACACACACACACACTTAATGGATACGAAACTCAGCATATTCGTTAGACAGTTGGATCTATCAACTTCGTACCTCAGACTAAACACCTATGAGCACTTTTATAACACCAAGCGTAATATTCGCACTTACCTCACATGTTTCAAAATGCGACGTGTGACAAGGGGTGACAATTTTCCAAGGTTGTACCCCATATATTTTTTTCTCAACAGATGGTCTGGGATCCCTTAACACAGAGCACACATAAGAATTCTTTTTCAGTGGTTAAATCATCTTTGCAACTGAACTGAGAAGCAATGGCACTTTATCAGTAATTATAGTCCTTATGTATGGAGCTGTATACCCCTTACAGGACTGGGGCGTCTGGCGATAGATAGATAGATAGCTGTATAGAGCACCAGGGATGACGCTCAGGAGGGACAGTTTCACGAAGAGACATGGATAAAACTGGGCCTCTCCTCTGTCTAGTTACACAAACGTCCTTCAGCAACAAGAATAACAAAACGGAATATGGATAGCATAGTTGAAATAGAATTCTTCCGTCTGTACCAACACATTGTAACATGGACACCGAATTCCCTCAAGGATCAACTCATTACCAGGCCTCGCTAAACGTAAGTCTGATTTTCAAACACCTAATATTTGATGCAACCTTAAGACAATCACACAATGGGAGCTGTAAATTGGCTGGTGAAATTTAACAGGTGGTTGCTGCGGTGGAATGGAACTTTGATGAACTTTGGAATAGACTTTGATGCTTTAGTTAGAGGAAACTTTGGTAGGCAGAGGGTAAAGCGAGATTTTGATGAGGCCTTTCAATAACACAGACTTGCGTTGATTGTAGGTGATTTATTGTGTGAAGTAGAAATGTTTGAGTGGGAAAGAGACACAAGTTAAAGCTTATACTATATCTTCTCTACCATTCCGGGTTCTGTGCAGCCCGAAACGGTAGAGAAAGTAAAGAAAGCTAGTTCTAACCTGCCTCTCTCTTTCCCACAAAACAAGACGATTTTATTCATTGCAGGTACAGCACTGAGGTTAAAGGGTTAAGTGGCAGTTTATAGTGTGGCGAGTGAGAGGCAGATTGAGATGGCCTTCCTCACCGATTGCGTAGGAGGATTAACCCTTTCACTGCGATGATGTGATGTCGGCAGGCTCCTTAACATCTCTTTCTTAGCGATTTATTTTTAGATATGACTGGCTAATGCCCTTTTATACGTTACTGATGCAAAGTATGGCGATAGTGGAAGAAGTTTTTATGTCAGGACTGCAAAGAGTAATAAGGAAAATAAATCGCTTAGGTTAAGGTGTTAGGGAGCTTCCTTAACACACGAATATAAGGGCCTTAGTCTAATCTTGCTACCTCCAGACGATTGTAGCAAAATCTGGGATGGGAGACATACAGTAATACAAGGGAGGAAGAGAGATGCATCCAACCTCCTCTCCAGCCCAAAATATCTTGCTGTCGAAAAAATGTTTACGTTTGGAGATACGCAAGAATGAAAAAGAAATTGTTTTTGTGGATGGTCAGTTTTAGTATTTTTTTTATATATATATTCTTCCTCCCACCTGTCGAGTTTTTATTTTATTTTTATTTTTTATTTTTTTAATTTTTTTTTTTTTGGGGGGGGGGCTTTGAGGTCTTGTGTAATTGGGTAGATTAATGGAGACTTTTTTCCCTTTTTGCTAGGAGAGATTTTGTTCTTGTTAAATTATATCGTCTGGAAAGAATAATACCAGTAGTAGTGGTAGTAGTAGTAGTAGTAGTAATCATCATCATCATCATCCGGATCTCCTTTCCCACCGTAGGGCAGGGTGAGGAGTAGCAACGTCCAGACAGCCCAGATTTGCCCTATCCAATGGGCCACGCTTCGATTCACTCACCATTCAAGCCCCCGGAATCCTGGCTCTATCTGATACGCCAAAAGCATTCATCACGTTCTGTAGCTTCACATTAACGTATCCGATAGTCAGTGATGATGATGATGATGATGATGATGATGATGATAATAATAATAATAATAATAATAATAATAATAATAATAATAATAATAGTAGTAGTAGTAGTAGTAATAACAAAAACAGTCATCGAAGTAAAAGAACACAGAACAATGCCACGTCAATTATTTCGTCACCAAAGTCATGTTCTTGGCTCTGGTCTGTTAAGCATTCAGGAAGTGGTGTAGGTAAAAGTTCTACTCATTACGTTACCTGGTGTCGTGAACTTTGCCTCTGTGGAGTCAATGAGCAGTTTAGCGAGTGAAAGGTCAAAGGAGAGCTGTCTTTACCTCAGCGGGTCGCAGTCGTAAGCTCGTTGTGTAAAAACCGTGACACCTTTTCCCCAGGGATTTATTTTGCAATCTACACCTTGACATCCTCTTGAATATTACTGATTCATGTTTTGTCGATATAAAAAGATAGAAATTAGAGACGTATCATCGTTTTAATTGCCAAGTGTAGGTAAGGATGAACTGTTACGAGGTTTCCTAATTCAGCGATATTATGGACGATATTATAAAAAATGATAGTAGACAAGCTCTCAATTGTGATGCCTAATTAAAGACCAGCAACACCTTTGATAGCCGCACCCAAACCCCTCAGTACTCTAAAAGGAATGAAATAATTAATTACTGGTGAAGCAGTTAAGTGACACTCTTCTGGCCCGTAGGCCATTTCCGTAATAGTTACTACCCAGCCTTCTGCCCTGTCCTACAAATATGAGTCATTTAAGGCTATTCTGGCACTGTCCAGGGACACGGTCGACTAGTACTAGTGTCGTATGCTTTAGTGTATACATGTATGTATGTATATTGTCTTGCCCCGGGATTACAGTTGCGTGCAAATCGTCTGCTAACGTGGAAAAACAAATGAGCGGCGGATCTAGACGTGAAAAAGATGGACGTCTTTCCACACCAGCGTGAAATATTTCCATGCTATCCATTAATGTTATTTTAGTGCTTTAATGCGGGTTTTTACATGGTTAGGAGGTATTGACATGTGTTGCGACTTATATCCATCTTAATTAATTGAAAATATATCGTTTGTGCATAACGTGATTGAGAAAATTAGGAGAAATACACTGAGGTGATTTGGACATGAAGAGACAATGGAGAATGAACGACAGACCAAGAGGGTGTTTGTAGGTGAAGTGGAGGGAGGGAGAGGAAGGGGGAGACTGAGGATGAGGTGGAGGGATAGAGTTGAGAGGTATATGAGGGAGAGAGGAGTGAGTTGGGGGGAGGGCAGTCAAATGGTGGGTGACAGAGCGACTTGGAGGCGTTTTGTCTGCGGCCACCCTTTGCGGGATTAAGGCGTCGGGCAGTAGACAGATAGATAATTTACACATTATAACAAGGAAGAATATGTGGTGCACCATTGTCTGTATGCACCCGACCGGCAGTATCAGTGCTACTTTATAGCTTATTATCTAGCAAATCATTTACAGTGCCTAACACTTTTAGCTATAAGTATTCAGGAACAGAAGAGGCAAGTATCTCAGTAAATAGTATGTAGCTTATCTGCGAAGGAATCTGGGATTGTGTGATAGCCAGCAGTGACTTCACGGGTTACGTATTATTAATAAAAGGAACACGTAACTCTAATGTTCTTACTGGCTCTGGATAAACTCATGCAATCTATCTATGGCTGGTTACCTGTATATATTCTTTCATCGTGTAGGGAAAGACTAATCAGTGAGACAGTTATATGTTTAGTTTCATTTTATCATTTCTTCGTTGTAATCCAGTTTGTTTCTTGTTTCCTTATATACTTTTCAACATGCACTGGAGATTTACTTTGGTATATTAGCCACGTAACTTGCATGCACATCAACCAGGATCTTTTAAGTAGTTATTCATACCTACTCTTGCAATACTCATAATAACTTTTTTTTTCTACCATCTGGGCTACGAAACAAAAACGTGTGGCGAATTACATCAGAACCAGTATGGATTTACGACAACGCTGCCTGCCCTTCTGTTTACGGCTCTTCAGGTGCGACGCAGGTACACGATCGACTAGTACCCTCGTATCTTGTATACTATGAGCGCAGCGAGTGAATGAGTAGGTACGTGAGTGAGTGAGTGACTGACTGATAGGAATACTCAGTGTTTGCCCACCCATTGCAGCAAAAAATTAAAACAGAAAGTGGTTAGAAAGCTCCTGACAGCATGTAACTCAAGCAGCTATGTAGATCTTTTTTTTTCGACGTATCCCAGAACTGTTGCCAAAAAATGGGTGTTAATCGTCCCCTTTGTGGTCTTCTGTTTGGATAAGTGGCCCTGAGACATGGCGTTTGGACTCCCTCAGGTATAAGGCCTCTCATTCCTGGGGTAACTCGATTAACACTGTCTTTATCCTTAGGTACTTGGACTTTGAGACGATTCATATGTGTTCGTTTGGTTGTGTAGGTAATTCAGGTTCCTTCATCCTTTTCCATATTGTTTCACACCACAAAAGACCAAAAGACAAGACAGTTCTATAAGGGTACCTGATATAAGATGGAAAAAAAACAATACTGGTGCACTAACTTTACTAGATTTAAGATTAATATTTCGCTATCAAAGTGTTTGCAAAAGGTATTATCGAATGTTGCTATGGATTTTATGATAGGTGTGTGTGTGTGTGTGTGTGTGTGTGTGTGTGTGTGTGTGTGTGTGTGTGTGTGTGTGTGTGTGTGTGTGTGTGTGTGTGTGTGTGTGTGTGTGTGTGTGTGTGTGTGTGTGTGTGTGTGTGTGTGTGTGTGTGTGTGTGTGTGTGTGTGTGTGTGTGTGTGTGTGTGTGTGTGTGTGTGTGTGTGTGTGTGTGTGTGTGTGTGTGTGTGTGTGTGTGTGTGTGTGTGTGTGTGTGTGTGTGTGTGTGTGTGTGTGTGTGTGTGTGTGTGTGTGTGTGTGTGTGTGTGTGTGTGTGTGTGTGTGTGTGTGTGTGTGTGTGTGTGTGTGTGTGTGTGTGTGTGTGTGTGTGTGTGTGTGTGTGTGTGTGTGTGTGTGTGTGTGTGTGTGTGTGTGTGTGTGTGTGTGTGTGTGTGTGTGTGTGTGTGTGTGTGTCTGTGTCTGTGTCTGTGTCTGTATTTCTGTCTGTCTTTTATATATAGAAAAGCACATCCCTTTCGTCAATAAGTCTTGAAATAAGCTTCTTCAGGTGTAGTAACTCTGACATAATCTTTTTCGCTTGGTATATAAGGCTTGCATAACACCTCATTCTCAGTTACGTATTTTGCTTTTTACATGTCACTGTTCTTCTCTGTTTAATTTATCTTAACCTCGTCACGGGCTGCATAAAACAAGAAGGTCAGTATCAATGTGCAGGTTAATTGTAAAGGAAATTCATCTAGAGTTTTTCCTGAAATATCGAGAATGACACGATTCTGTTATAAAGCAATGATTATTTCTACACACACACACACACACACACACACACGAACTGAAAATCCCGTCTGAATAATAGCAGGACCTCACAAGCCTGATTCAATCGTTCCTCATTGGTACTTAACTCTCTCAGTACGATTATGGAATTGTGTTATGTTCTACTTAATTCTGGATTATTTTGGTCAACTCAGGGATTGTCCACATTGGATGAGTGAAGTCTACTTTTTTTCTTTCAGTGTAATAGCTGTATATCTCCTAATTAGATACAGCTCATCTTGTGGTGGTAATAATAATAATAATAATAATAATAATAATAATTAGTTACAATAATAATAATAATAATAAAAGTAGTAGTAGTAGTAGTAGTACAAGCAGTAGTAGTAGTAGTAGTAGTAGTAGCAGTAGTAGTAGTAGTAATAATAATAATAATAATAATAATAAATAATAATAATAATAATGTTAATAACAATATAATTAATAATAATAATAATAATAACAACAATAATAACGAAGATAACGATCCAACAACGACGATGATGATGGTGATAATGTATAAATAATAAGAATACAAAAGATATCACCGTACTGAAGAGGTCGAATAACTAGACCAGCTGGAAGAGGCAAGAAATCTTAGCTGAGATGATTTCAGATTGTTTCATCCCTTCAACACGATTACTTACTTTACAATTTATTCGCTCTTTCTCCTGGCACTTACGAGACACTTACGAACTAGGGGGTTAGGTAATGCCCAATCCCAGGTATTGCCTTCATTAACCCCTTCAATTTGATTACCTGCTTTTTCTTTCACGTAAATACCAAACGTTTCTAGCCAGAGTGAGAGACTGACGAGGAGAGTGTGTGTGAGTGAGGTGGAGGGGGAAGAGGGAGGGGGAGGCCAAGGATGAGATGGAGGAATGGAGTGGAGAGGTATATTAGAGAGAGATGTGTGAGCTGGGAGCAGGGCAATGAAATGGAGGGGGACAGGGCGATATGGAGGCGATTTGTTTGTGGCCATCCCTTACGGGATTAAGGTGTCTGGCAATAGATAGACAGGTAGATAAATTACTTCTCGAGATTAGGGGATTAATACAGCACTTGATGACAAACAGTTGCCAATATTTTTAACGTTGATAATAGAGTCAATTTAATTTTATGATTTTTGTATGAAGACAGTGGTAAGTGAGGGTGAAGAAGAAGGCTGTCAGGTCCATTAGGGTGAGAGTCTTCGTAGAGGGGAGGGGGAGTATCACCTCTATTCACAGCTCAAAACCAGGGGCAGCTCTTTTTTCCATTCATTTCATCTCAGCACAATAAAACCCGGTACGAGGAACAGGTCAGGGGCATATTTTGAGGTCCCAGTCTCCCTCTTCTTCTCTAAAAGTATCGCTCCCCTTTCTGCACTTACCATTCTGAGACGCGAACGAAGCTTTGTGATACGTGAGCAGTCCTGTGATGTAAGTGCATGTTTCACCCTTGCTCTTAACTAGCGCTTGAAATTATATGAAACTTAATGATACTGATTCATGTAGAGTCTTGGAGTACTGGCTGAACAGAAGCATGTATCTAAAATATTGGGTCATTTTCCTTTCTGTTAAGCTTCAGGGGCACGATGCGTATTGTGCAAGGTTTACAGTCAGAAGCAAAAATTCGCCTGCTGCTCCACTGTCTATGGTTCCTGGTAATAGGGCTGGTTAGTCACTTCCCTCCCTGACGTACTGTGACTGAGGGAGATGCGTCTGTGAGTAGCGAAACACAACAGGCCTTTCTCAGGTTAGGAAGGTGAGAAGTAGGAGAGAGGAAATGCTAGACGAATTATGGTCCCATTCTGTACCTCGCCTCAAATATCCAGTGGGTAAACTGGCCAACTACCGTCCTTTATCTGCATCCTGTGAGTGGTCAGTGGGAGAGGGCGAATAATGGACTTGAAAGGGAGAATAGCCCAGGGAGAAGGAGGGGGAGAACCAGTCGTAAATGGTTCTTGAAAGACGCACGGTAAATCAGGAGAATGAAAAATGACACTAGACCAATCGATCGCCTCAATGGAAATCGGTTGGAATCTTAACGTAGGATTTCTTTTCTTCTTCAAGGCCTTTAAGCGGGCGGAACATAGGTGGGTGAAAGGTATCCGCTGTGCAGGTGGGTGCGGTGTGGCAGGTGGATGTGCGGGAGGGAGAATGTGGGAGATCTGAGTGTGTGGGAAATGTGGGTACGTGATAGTGTGCGTTGAGGGGTTTTGTGTGTGACTGGTTCTTGAGTGGAAGCCTTTGTGTGTGTGTGTGTGTGTGTGTGTGTGTGTGTGTGTGTGTGTGTGTGTGTGTGTGTGTGTGTGTGTGTGTGTGTGTGTGTGTGTGTGTGTGTGTGTGTGTGTGTGTGTGTGTGTGTGTGTGTGTGTGTGTGTGTGTGTGTGTGTGTGTGTGTGTGTGTGTGTGTGTGTGTGTGTGTGTGTGTGTGTGTGTGTGTGTGTGTGTGTGTGTGTGTGTGTGTGTGTGTGTGTGTGTGTGTGTGTGTGTGTGTGTGTGTGTGTGTGTGTGTGTGTGTGTGTGTGTGTGTGTGTGTGTGTGTGTGTGTGTGTGTGTGTGTGTGTGTGTGTGTGTGTGTGTGTGTGTGTGTGTGTGTGTGTGTGTGTGTGTGTGTGTGTGTGTGTGTGTGTGTGTGTGTGTGTGTGTGTGTGTGTGTGTGTGTGTGTGTGTGTGTGTGTGTGTGTGTGTGTGTGTGTGTGTGTGTGTGTGTGTGTGTGTGTGTGTGTGTGTGTGTGTGTGTGTGTGTGTGTGTGTGTGTGTGTGTGTGTGTGTGTGTGTGTGTGTGTGTGTGTGTGTGTGTGTGTGTGTGTGTGTGTGTGTGTGCTTTATACAGGAGACTAGTTTTTGGTCGAAAGGTGTTTGATTTTGCCGGGTGTTTGCTTGGGATGAGTGTGGCTGTGTGTGGCACCGTTTGTGTCCGTGTGTGCATTTGTGTTTGTCGTTGTGTTGGTCTTCGTGTATGGTTATGTTTACCTTTGTTTGTGATCGTGTTTGTGTGTTTGTGATTGTATATGACAGTGTTTGTATGTTTTAATGTCTGTCTTTATTTTTGGGTGTTTCCCTTTCAGTCTGTGTTTGAATGTTTGACTGTGGTGCATGTGCGTTTGTGAATGTTACTGTGTTTGGTGCTGTTTGTTTTTGTTGGTTTGTCTGTCAGTGTGTATGGCTGTATATGTTTGTGTTTGTTTCAGTTTGTGTTGTTTATTTGGGCCTGTATTTTTGTTAGTGTACATTAGTGTGTGTGTGTGTGTGTGTGTGTGTGTGTGTGTGTGTGTGTGTGTGTGTGTGTGTGTGTGTGTGTGTGTGTGTGTGTGTGTGTGTGTGTGTGTGTGTGTGTGTGTGTGTGTGTGTGAGTGTGAGAGAGAGAGAGAGAGAGAGAGAGTGCGAGTGCGCTTGGTTGTGTTTATTTTTGTGTGGTTCGTATCGGTATGTTCGTGTTTGTCATTTAATCTGTGTTGCAAATTGTCTCGGGTGGCCTTGTGTAAAAATAACGAGTATAACGAGTCATTATAATAGATGTAATTAAAAACCGAGATTACCTTGAAATTTCGCACAAGAAGTACTAATAAAACATCCTTTATAATTATCAAGTGAAAATTACACCCCGGTATAGAAATCATTGATTGTGATAATTGCCTATAAAATTTTCCTCCCGACTTCGTTTAATTAGAGTTCCAATCGGACCGGAGGTGTTGTATTTTCAATCAACGTAATTTAAGGATGCAGGTACAGTTTCCCCCACTTAAAAAAAACATTAAAATCAAGGCCCAAACACCCCATTAAATCGTGAGCTGAAGAAGGCCTATGTAATCAGTAAATATACCTGCGTTCTTATTGGACATGGTGTATGAAAAACTGTGCTGAAGTACTGAACGATATTGAGTACAAAGTTGTTGCACAGTAAACCATGTTTACGGTAAGGTCTGTTCTGAATAAGCTAATGTACAGTGATATATGTGTGAAAATAAGTTGGTGTACAGTAAACGATGAGTACGGTAAGGTGTGTGCGGGGTAGGGTTTTTTTTTTTTTTGTGAGGAAGAAGGAACCAAAGGCCACGAGCCCGCAAAACTGTTCCTTCCAAGAGAAAAACAAAATACAAGAGAGAGTGTGGCATAGCAGACTCTCTATATGAAAAATTTCGTGTTGCTGATTGTATAGAAGACGTTATGTATGGTATATCCTTTCTGTAGTAGATGATTGTTATAGCTGACGAGTGCTTGCCCACAAAAACTTGCGGAACTAATAGCATTTCCATCACAAAATATTTGCAGATATCTGTTTCCATACCATTACTGAGTCCACATTGACCAATTCTGACTAAAAATCCAAAAAATTATTTTTGCATATTTTCGCGTGTCGCGATTTTCGACAATTTCGCGCAGTCTCGTCGCGTGCGATTGCCTTTTTTTTTTTTTTGACACTCCCCGGGCTTACTCCGATCTAATGTAAAAAGAATTAGGTCGATACCTATTACCGTTCTCGTGAAAGAAACGAAGAAAAGCACACTCAGACAAACACATACACAGCTTGACTTTATAATTTAGGTGTGTACGGCAACTGAGACAGAGCACCCGTGTGGTGGTGTACTAGACGATGTGCTCCGTGCTGAATAAGTACTATAGCTGTACGGTATAGATGTGAAAGGCGAATCATATGTTCAGTAAATGGCTTTATGTAAGAGGTTGCAGATGAAAAGTAGGTGTGAGTGGTGTGGCAGGTGAGTGTGGTGGTGGCCGTTGGCAAGAGATGAAGGCCAGTGATGAGTGGTTTGACCAGGTGCTGTATCGGGTGACTGGCAGGTGGCTTCAGCTCGTATTGTCGCTGGCTTAGGTGGCTTTCTGGTACCTCTTGGCGAATTTATTTTCCCTGTTGCATTTTTATTTTCCCTCGTACATTCATTTTATCTTTTATCGACATACATTGCAAAAATATCGTACAAGAAATTCTGTCTGTCTATCTATAGCCCGACACCCTAATCCCGCAAAGGGTGACTGCAGACAAAACGCCTCCAAGTCGATCTGTTACCCACCATTTGACTGCCCTCTCCCCAGCTCACTCCTCCCTCCCTCATATACTTCTCAACTCCATCGCTCCACCTCATCCTCGGTCTCCCCCTCCATCTCCCTCCCTCCACTTCACCCACATACACCCTTTTAGTCAGGGTTCCCTCCTCCATTCTCTCCACATGTCCAAACCACCTCAGTGTATTGATAGGGTCATATATAAACTTTCACTGGTAAGGAATGGGTGCTATAGTCCTATTACGTTAACCTGGCCCAGCTTTTTTTCCTGCTGCAGTTTATTTCACGTAACTCAGTGATACAAAAAGACAGTACTGTGGTTCTACATCCTTTCCATAGCACTTCTTCGTGACTAGCCTCGTATTCTAGTATTATTCTCTACAACTCAGTATTCAGATAGGAACAATTTCAGGCCAGGTTAATGGGGGTCTAGGGAGCCTCCTTAACCTACAGGGAGCCATGGAGACGAGGACAATTATTCACATAGACTCCTGAGTATTTGGTGTATTGAAGACTTTTTCCCCATACTTCTGTCTTCACTCATACTTCTACCTTACACTTCACAACCAAGTCAGAATGAATAAGTGACCAAATACGAATAAAACAGAGGGATTTCAGAGAGTGATTGACTGCTAATGAGGTTTCTTTACCGCAATAATTAGATTCGATCCTTTATAATATATTCCAAGGGTCGTAAAGATGAAGAAGTGTAGGCTTACTATTTAACATTTAAGATCCATATCAGTCATTATTTTTTGGAGCGCTTTGCCTGGTCGTATTTTCCCATTTTATGTCTATTTATTTCTTTATTTTATTTATTACTGTAGTTGATAAATTGGTAAGTTGATAAGTTGATAAGTGTTAAGTAGCTGTGCAAGAGAGAAAAGTATAATCCATCAGTCTATATATAACTTGGACTTAATTTATGAAGGCGACTTTTGGGGCTTCTCCAAGGGTTGAATATTATCCTCTAGAATTAAGTTAACATAGTGATTAATTCTTTCACTGCTAATTTCAGACTTAGATATTTTTTTTCATTATTAACGATTGACTTTTATGCAGCAGAGAAACTTAGTGTCAAAGGATTAAATTATGGAATATTGTGGGTGTGGGTGTGGGTGTGGGTGTGGGTGTGTGTGTGCGTTTGTGTTTTACTTTTTTTTTTAACACACGAAAAATCTACGCAAGAAAACTAACCTTTTCACTGAGATGAAGGCTGTACTTATTCTGGCTATGTCCTGACGGTCTCATCATCACAGAGAAAGCCTGTACACTAAGTAGCTTAATTATACTTATGGTGATATTGTGACACTATATGGGACCTGAAACACAATTAGTTACGAGAGAGAAAAACACCGTAGTCACCGCCCAGATAGAGGGATGGATGGATAGGTAAGTAGGTGGACAGATAGATATAGATAGATAGGTAGATGGATAGATGGTTTGATAGTAGATATAGGTAGAGAGAGAGAGACAGGTAGGTAGGTAGTAGGTAGGAAGATAGGTAGGTAAGTAGGTAGGCAGACATAGAAGATATAGACAGATAGGTAGGTAGGTAGACAGAAGATATAGGTGGGGAAATGGACAGGTAGGTAGGTAGGTAGGTATGTAGGTAGTAAGTAGGCAGGCACTGGTCGATAAACAGACACATTGGCGGAGAGAGTGTGTGTGTGTTCCTGTGCGTGTCGGTGTGTGCGTGTCGGTGTGTGCGTGTGCGTGCGTGTGTGGGGGGGAGGGGGGATATGACGACTGGAGAACTTTCACTTCCCGTCTCTCAGCGGGGCTTCCACACGCACACCCAGGAATCACTGAGCGGTTAGGCAAAGAGGACGAACAGAAGATAATGAAAAAAAAATGTTCGTGGTTTAGACAGTGCCCTGGTATAGGTTAGTGAGAAGGAAAGATACAAGACCTAGCCAGTACAACAGAGGATAGTTATAGACAATAGTATGGAAAAGGAGGATAAGGCTGATTATTAAACAAAGTATACGGTGACGCAGAAGACAGTGGTAGCAGACAGAGAACGGGAGAAGGGCGGAGACGAGGCACTGATGGTGAATTTATACTGCAGTGTTAGTTGGGAATCGTAAGGTGAAGGTTTGGTTATGTGACTTTTGTGGACAGAATTAGCCTTGAGAGCGTCCACCTTACAACTCTCGAATCAAATCGTTCTCCTAACACAAGAGTCAAGGGATCTTTTTATCTTGAGTCACCATAGAGCCGTATTCTGACTTTGGAGATATTTTCCTTGGCAATTGACTTTATTATTGATCTTCACTATTCTGATGTAGGTTATTGATACGAACCATTTTGATAATATACAAGAAAATATGAAGCTGTAAGAAGCCACAAAAAGCGCCAAAGAAGTTCTACAAAGTCCCACATACCAACGAGACTACTACTAATAGGTGTGCACATTCGTTGACCAGTGAATCTCTTGTCTCGCCCCGTTCATGCAGAATAAGTTGCTCAGGAAAATATGCTACCAAGCCTCTTATGCACTATAAAACACACACACACACACACACACACACACACACACACACACACACACACACACACACACACACACACACACACACACACACAGGTCAATATTACATCACCCCACTTACTAACTCGCTGAGGTAGTAAGTGCCACGAATTACTACAAAATTGTCAGTATCAGAAAAAATGCGACTCATGGACACGCCCATCGATCAATCCAAGCCCCTTGCCTCACTACACAAATGCAAAACAGAAGAAAGTAATATGGAAGAAGTACCAGAGTCAAATGGAGATAAACAATTGAGGAAGAATTGCTCCAAGTCTCTCTCTAATTCCTCCTTGTTTCATTCGACACATTATGAAAGAAAAATATATTTGTAGGAAAGAGGCAATACGATGTCTTAGGCCGACAAGAGTACGAATTATATACAAACACATTGGCTGATACTGGATAACCCCAATTACAGTGCCTTTGTATGCAAAATAAATCGCTAAGTTAAACGTGTTGCAATGCCTCCTGTCAGTAAGAATAATCACGCTCATACACACGCACTTTCTGTCCTGCCTCACTCCAACTACAGACAAAATAAATCGCCAATAATGACGTGCTAAGTCTATTAGGCCACCGAGGGCATGCACATCAGTCGATCACGAAGTCACCTGCTTTTCGTCGCATGACCGCCAATTGAGCCGCCGCTTGTCAACCTTCCTCTGCCGTGTAATCAGCCACTCACCCCACTGGCAGCTCGACCGAATACCCTGTCATACACAAGGCCTGGTCATGTGTTGGTCTCCGTCTGCCTTGCTATCTTAATCCCGCCGTGTGTTCAAGGGTGTCCCGCTTTCAAGATGTCGTCCCTGTGTGTGTGTGTGTGTGTGTGTGTGTGTGTGTGTGTGTGTGTGTGTGTGTGTGTGTGTGTGTGTGTGTGTGTGTGTGTGTGTGTGTGTGTGTGTGTGTGTGTGTGTGTGTGTGTGTGTGTGTGTGTGTGTGTGTGTGTGTGTGTGTGTGTGTGTGTGTGTGTGTGTGTGTGTGTGTGTGTGTGTGTGTGTGTGTGTGTGTGTGTGTGTGTGTGTGTGTGTGTGTGTGTGTGTGTGTGTGTGTGTGTGTGTGTGTGTGTGTGTGTGTGTGTGTGTGTGTGTGTGTGTGTGTGTGTGTGTGTGTGTGTGTGTGTGTGTGTGTGTGTGTGTGTGTGTGTGTGTGTGTGTGTGTGTGTGTGTGTGTGTGTGTGTGTGTGTGTGTGTGTGTGTGTGTGTGTGTGTGTGTGTGTGTGTGTGTGTGTGTGTGTGTGTGTGTGTGTGTGTGTGTGTGTGTGTGTGTGTGTGTGTGTGTGTGTGTGTGTGTGTGTGTGTGTGTGTGTGTGTGTGTGTGTGTGTGTGTGTGTGTGTGTGTGTGTGTGTGTGTGTGTGTGTGTGTGTGTGTGTGTGTGTGTGTGTGTTTTAAGCTGTGTAAGATAAGCTGCAAAGGGTCGAAAATCTTAGCCTGATTAACTTAAAAGAACTATAGTATGGGTCGAGACGAACAGCAGCTACTGTGAATTGAATCCGCAGAGATAGGAACAAGCACGAGCATTATACATTCGTCATTCTGCCTGTCTGTTGTTTGACGCCACATGAAGGATCACCTCAACCAATAGAACCTCTAAGCATTTTGTCCTTACTCAGCAAAGACCCTTTTTCACACGACACACCACACCACGCTCCCTTAACAAATTCTTGCACCTTATTCCTCTGTTTCTTATTTTCCGTCTCCCTCTCCTTCACCTCCCGACCTTCTGCTTTTCCCTGTTAATTGAATATCCTTTGAGATAAAGCTGGCTGATGAGAACCTTGATGTCTTTTGAATCATAATCATCTCTACCCTGTTTCTCGTTACCACATTGGGTGGAGGGGAAACAGAAACAGGAATAGGATTGTTAAAAATGAACTACCATCCAAACAGGATAGTTAAAAATGAAAACTAACCAGAAGTACAATTGCTGAATCATTCTTTTCTATCATCCAGTCCTATATTTAACTCATGAGGAGCAAAGGGTCCGGGGTTAAGGTCCTAGTCCAGACCTTTAAGGGCGCGTCCACAAGTATGCTCAAGCAAGTGTTGGCAACATGTAAGCAACAGAGTAACGAACACGCTGCAAACATGTTGGGAACAGCAGCGTCCAGCTCATGTTCAGCTGCCTGGTATGGACACACTTATCCCATCACCTCTGCTGCCAGTGTTCAAAGTTGCACTGAAACATGTTTGCATACATCTGTCCAAATACTGCTGCAAACATGTTCCCGAACATGTTGCCAGCTGTGTTGCCAACTTATGTTCGAGTAAACGTGTGGACGTGGCCTAAGGCGACCGTGACCAGTGCCCGTCACTGAGTAGCAGACCCCACCACCTTTCAAATGTACTTCTTTATGGGCACCATGCGGTTGGAGCGTCTTAACCATGCAGACAACAAGGCATCCATTTAATTAATCGATTACCACCCAGCGTAGTAAGTAGAGTACTGGGTTACAAGAAACCACCTGGCCCGCCATTCAGTGTAGAGTCACTTGAAACTAGCACTGCATCAGGTAAATGGATGATCAGCACCCCTCCTACTTAGTACCTACCTCCTTTTAAACAAACACACAGAACAGTAAAGACAAACAGATGGTAAAAGCCACAGTATATACGTGGTGTTTGTAATCATCCAGACCAACAGATGGGGAAGGAAAAAAACAGAGGGAAACAGGGTGGAGGACACAACGCCCTACCAATGACCTGCACACGTATTCACAAAAATTCTAAAGTTTAAGTTGCGTTTGTTGCTTATTTTTACTTGTATCTATAATTATATGGCTGTCAAGGACTTATAAGCGATCGAATGAATGGTGGTGGTGGTGGTGGTGGTGGTGGTGATAGTAGTAGTAGTAGTAGTACTGGTAGTAGTAGCAGGAGCAATAAAAAAATGGTGATATACTACTACTACTACTACTACTACTACTACTACTACTACTACAGTACTACTACTACTGCTGCTGCTGCTTTCATCTCAAATGTCAGGACCAACTTGCCTAGCCCCGGGCTCCAACGCTCCTCATGAGGCAACACCGGATAATAATAATAATAATAATAATAATAATAAAACAGAGCACAAAGGTTTATACGACTGCTTCCTCGTATTTTTATCTTCTTTCGTACCGGTACCAAACACATTACAACTAAAACAGACAAAACTTAAGAAAAACACACATCAATGCAAACTGATTCATGGTAACACTTATACGTCAACCAAAATGCATATCGTAAAAACTAGCTAAAGATTTCCCTTCAGTGCCATCAATTAACATCATTTTTGCTGTGCCACGATCTGGTTCAGCTCAAGAGAAAGGATTTAATCTCTGAGGCTAGCTAGGTACGATCCTCATTAATCCCTTTACTGTTGGAGATTAGTCTTGTTAGATAAAATCGTTTGATGGAAGTAAGATAAAATGTCATCGGGTTGAAAGGGTTGAGAAAGCATGTGAGAGAGAGTTAGAGGGAGGGAGGGAGGGAGGGAGAGGAGTGAGAGGAAAGCAAGAAGAGGTAGAGGAAAAATCTCGCCCGAGCGCAATAAAATCACGTGCGAGGAGCAAGAACAAGATATAAAAGACGTCCCCGGGGTTAAGCATGTTTATAAATACTTCCCCCAGGTAGTGAACTTACCCGGCTTCCTCCCCCGGCCAACTTTCTCCTCGGCAAACCTTCACGGGCTCACATTATGATTTCTGTCAACCATTACGGCCCAGGTCTTTGTCACAGTCTGTCACATTTCTAGGTTGACAGTTCCTTCTTACTGCTAGCATTTCTCTCTCTCTCTCTCTCTCTCTCTCTCTCTCTCTCTCTCTCTCTCTCACACACACACACACACACACACACACACACACACACACACACACACACACACCAAGCTGAACTTGGATATATCTAGCAATTTCATTTTGTCTTACCTGATGATTTATGAGAGACTGACCGAGGCTCGTGTCGTATATTTTATTATTGTTACTCTACTGCCAGATATATTGATTTTTAGTTTGTGTGTGTGTGTGTGTGTGTGTGTGTGTGTGTGTGTGTGTGTGTGTGTGTGTGTGTGTGTGTGTGTGTGTGTGTGTGTGTGTGTGTGTGTGTGTGTGTGTGTGTGTGTGAAAGCTGTAATAAACTCCAGGGTCAAAAAATGTCCTGAACTCAATGGAAGTAGTAAGACTAATACAAAAAATAAAGATCATTATTGAAGGGTGCAATATACTTTCACTCACTCCCATTATGCTCTCTGTCATCTATCACGGCCCATACCTCAGTCACTGTTCAGATCAGACATTTCCCCATTACCAAGACCATTTATTTTTACGATACCTATGCTATGGAATTTACCTTAGAAGAACGACTGGTACCTTCATTATTCCCAGATGACTGCACTTACTGTTCACGTGGCTGCTCTTCATATGAGTTAGTACAGTCGCAGCTAAGTCTTGTACCAGAACAAAAGCCTAAATGATATTGCTCATGTCGCCAAAAGAGTTTGTTCAGCGTAGGAATGGCCTTTCGTGGTACAAGATATAAACCTTCACGGACTTTTATTGTGTGTGTGTGTGTGTGTGTGTGTGTGTGTGTGTGTGTGTGTGTGTGTGTGTGTGTGTGTCTCGTGTGCGTGTGCGCGTGTCTCGTGTGCATGTGCGTGTGCGTGTGTGCGCGTGTGCGACTGTGTGTTCGTGTGTGCTCGTGCGCGTGTGCGCCTGTGTGTGCGTGTGTGCGCCTGTGCGCCTGTGCGCCTGTGTGTTCGTGTGTGCGCGTGCGCGTGTGCGCCTGTGTGTGCGCCTGTGTGTGCGTGTGTGCGCGTGCCCGTGTGTGTATGCGTGCGCGTGCCCGTGTGTGTATGCGTGCGCGTTTGTGTGTGTGCATGCTCGTGCGTGAGTGCGTACGCGTTTGTGTGCGTGCGTGGGCTCCTGCGAGCGTGGGCTCCTGCGCGCTTGCGCGTGCATGTGTGCCTGTGCCTGTGCCTGTGCCTGTGTTTGTATGTGTGTGTGCGCTTGCGTGCGAGCATACCCGCGTGTGCAAGTTCGCAGGGGGGTGGGGGTGCGTGTGGGTTTATGCGCCAGTGTCTGTGTGGGTGTGAACATTGCAATTAAGTTTTGATTCAGTACCATACTTAGTGGAAGAACTGAACGTAAGGAAGGATGAAAGTAATAGAGTCCGAGAACAGTTTGTCAGACGTTAATGTCAGAGAGGAAAGTCAACTCATTTTCCATTTGACATAGACCAAACTTGGGGCACAGGTTCAGATGTAGGGAGGATGAATTGGTCTGACATGGAACAAGTAGGTCGAAGGTCAGGATCAAAGGGCAAGGACAAAAGTTCGGTCTTTTAGGCGATTGAAGGGCGAGGTTATGGCACTCTCTTGCGAGGTCAATTATGTATCATTTTTGTCATATCAAATCTATTTTACTCAATCTAGAAGTGGCTGTTCAAACTGGAAGGGTTAGAAATAGCCTTCACTACTTCATGAACTCCATCACTACCGCGGGCTCTGCTAAATTGACAAAAAAGCTGTATTTCACTACCACAAAGTCAATAAATAAATAAAGTACGAGAATAGCATATAGAGAGGATTGATAAACATTCACAGACTTAGGTAACTTCTTTCAACCATCACGATCCATTCCTCTGTCAGGTAAACTTTGAATATTCCCAAGTATACTGCAATCACTGAGCTTTGGTGCCTGTCGTCAAAATTGTTCCCATGAAATCTGCTAACTGTTTCATACCCAGATTATGAAATTAAGCAGTGACTGTACTGGTGTTCATTTTATCACTCATACGACTTTATTTACGAACCCTCTCTTCATAATGAACGGTCAGTCTCGGCTAAGTATAATTTTTGAAGCCAGTAAAGTACAACGTAGGTGAAAAATGATATAGTTACCAAGGAAGACTGAAGCTTATGAAAGTGTGGCATAAAGAAATCAGCCGCGATCCGCACCTCCACCACACAATCATCCAGTAATCCATCAGTCATGAGAGTCGTTTCGTTCAAGCTTCATATTCCGCTTAGGTGAATAGAGTATAGCTTTATATCTTTGCGTTATAGATGATCCGGAATTACAGGTTGCAGCCCAAAGCCCATAAATCACTGCAGTGTGATGGGTGCACTTGGTTGCATACCTGTTTGTAATGAGCGGGAACACAATGAAGTCTCAGTTATGGCAGCAAGTGAGTTATCTTCCTGGGTAGCTATTATATGTAAATCAGGAACGGCGCACTAACAGTAAAAATAATGACTCAAACTTTTGGGCAATGGTTGGGAAAAAAGCAATACATTCAGTACAGGATATTGATATGTAGTCACTAAAATATAATTACAGATTAACCCTCTGAAGGCGACAATTCACTCATAAAAGAAATAAAATCGTGAGGTAGCAACGAGAAAAAACTACCATGCTTCAGTAAAATTAACCCTCAGAGAACGGGGTATCAGTAAAATCGTCTGCTGGCAGGGAGAAAATAAGAAGTTAATGTTTTGTGAGGATTTATCAAGTTAACCAGTAATCCTTAGACAACCGGAAGCTATTCGAAAGGTGAATAAAGTAAAATAAAAAAAAGTTGCTGTGTTAGTAAAGCTCTCTCCCGTTCTAAAAGCGTGATTTAAGACGTTTTATTTTAGCAAAGGACGGAAACTAACTCCCAAGGGTGGAAGTCCTCTAGCGGCAGCAGTATTAAACCAGGCAAGATTTCCCATGCTCTTCACGAGTTACAGTCAGGAAGAAAACAAAATAACAGGGAATTCACTTTGGAAACAACTGCAGAATATAAACAAAGGTTGTCGAGTGAAGGGAAAGTCAGGTAACCGCATACTGTACATGACCGCGCAAACCCTCACTGCAACCACGCTCAGATTTATGAAGACGTAGACAGAATAAAAGAAATAAGAGGACAGAAATATATCGTACAAAATAGAGAGAGGAGAATGAGAAGAGGTCAAAATATAGTACATTAATAAAGAGTACGTAATAAAGAGTACATAATATAGTAGAAAATCAATGAAGTACACACGAGTACAGAAAAACGAGTGTGTGGAATCGACAGTAAAGAATCAAGAGTTAAAAAGAAGTGCATGAACAGTGTGGGAGAGAGAGAGAGGGTGGGAGAGAGAGAGAGAGAGAGAGAGAGTGGGATCGAGAGTGAGTGTGGGATCGAAAGAGTGCGGGATCTAGAGTGCGGGATCGAGGGAGTGCAGAATCAAGGAAGTAGAGAATCAAGGCAGTGCAAAATCAAGGTAGGGCAGAATCAAGGTAGGGCAGAATCAAGGTAGGGCAGAATCAAGGTAGGGCAGAATCAGGGTAGTGCAGAATCAAGGCAGTGGAGAATCAAGGTAGTGATGAATCAGGGTAGTGAAGAATCAGGGTAGTGAAGAATCAGGGTAGTGAAGAATCAGGGTAGTGTAGAATCAGGGTAGTGAAGAATCAGGGTAGTGAAGAATCAGGGTAGTGCAGAATCAGGGTAGTGCAGAATCAAGGTAGTGCAGAATCAAGGTAGTGCAGAATCAAGGTAGTGCAGAATCAAGGCAGAAGAGAATCAAGGCAGAAGAGAATCAAGGCAGCGCAGAAGCAAGGCAGCGCAGAAGCAAGGCAGCGCAGAATCAAGGCAGCGCAGAATCAAGGCAGCGCGGAATCAAGGCAGCGCAGAATCAAGGTAATGCAGAATCAAGGTTGTAGAGAATCAAGGAAGGGCAGAATCAAGGTAGGGCAGAATCAAGGTAGCGGAGAATCAAGGTAGCGGAGAATCAAGGTAGGGCAGAATCAAGGTAGGGCAGAATCAAGGTAGGGCAGAATCAAGGTAGGGCAGAATCAAGGTAGGGCAGAATCAAGGTGGCACAGAATCAAGGAAGTACAGAAAAAAGAAAAAAACTACAGAGAAGGGAGGGTCAACGTAAAAAATTGTCTATATTTTCCCTAGCACCTGGGCCTTCGTAGAGCCTCTTCTTAAGCGACTTATTCTGCATATTACACGCTGATATTAATTATTTGTACATTTGTAGGACAGACCAAGTTCTCATCACTAACT
>NC_137067.1:4211661-4396661 GCF_032717465.1 Coenobita brevimanus | reverse complement strand
TTTTGTTGTTGTTGCGAAGCAGGGAAGGAAAGCACTATTTTTTTTTTTTTTTTTTTTTTTTTTTTTTTTTTTTTGCGAAGCAGGGAAGGAAACTACTATTTCTTTTTTGCGAAGCCGGGAAGGAAACTATTTTTTTTTTTTTTTTTTTTTTTTTGCGAAGCAGGGAAGGAAACTTTTTTTACGGAGCAGGGAAGTACTGAATAATACAGGACTAAAGTGATAAAAGAGAGCGACAATTCTGCGGTATCTCTTCTTTAATGAAACACACAAGCACTATTGTTGGTGAGTAAAACTGGTTTGTTTGGGCGAGCAGACCCATCAAACACAGACAAGCAACCCTCCCTTCAGGGCTGTCCTGTGCAGTTAATCGATATTCCCTTGTGATAGTTTCTCGCCATTAGTGTGTGTGGAGGCTTGGATCTCAGATGGGTGCCGCATTTGCGTCACGCCACCCAGTTAGCAGTGGCATTATAGTAGGCTACCCATCGCCCCGATATTTGGGTATACTGTATGGTTACCTCCCAGCGTTGTAAATGGTTTCCTGGGTTACAGGAAATGATGAGGTTTGTCACTCAGTGTAGAGCGACCTGCAGGGGAAAGAAGAGTAATAAAAATTGCAGGAAGAATGGGAGAAATAGTAAGAGAGGAGGGCAGACAGAAAGAGTGTGATAAAGGTGTGGAAGAAGTAGGCAGCACTACATCAAGTGAGTGGATGATCGTGGTCTGGAGGATCGTCGCCACCATCTACCACCAACACAGGCACTGTTATCCCAAAAATAATTTCATAAAACTATCGTGAAGCCTGGAAAAAGAAAAAAAAAAAAGACAGAATAATCAAAGAGTGATAATTTTTTCTGCGACAAGGATTCGTTAATATTACCTTCCTACTCCTTTTGGTTAAGACATAGCACACGACTAATACACAAAACGGCCATTTCTAAGATTATGAATTGCAATGCCTTCAGTTAAATATGCTCCTTATGACCTCCACCATACCTGTTATCAATCCATTTATGACACATTGACATTTACGTGTATGTTATTTATTTTAAGTACGTCAGTAGCAAAAAGATATAAAAGGCATACAAGAGAAGAGTAAATGAAAGGAACAATATATTTTACTGAGGAATACATTTGCAAATCCACCATATCTAACGAACATACAG
Organism: Coenobita brevimanus; assembly: GCF_032717465.1. Lineage (NCBI taxonomy): Eukaryota > Metazoa > Arthropoda > Malacostraca > Decapoda > Coenobitidae > Coenobita > Coenobita brevimanus. The sequence goes on along the minus strand of NC_137067.1, from coordinate 4,395,495 downwards.
CCTGATGTGTCTCATAACTCAGAATCACCTAAGACATTTAAGAATTCGTATCACTGAATTCCACACACACACACACACACACACACACACACACACACACACACACACACACACACACACACACACAAAAGACAGGAAATGTGAGCTACTAGAAGAAAAACGCTCTCTCACTTCCCCTATCAACAGGGGCTGTATTAGTAAAGACTTACATTTTTCCAATAAGCAAATATCCATAGCAGTTCAATTAGTCTGTTTTTCTTCTATATTCCATGTTCATTTACTCTATTTTGGCTATGAAGTGTTTGGTAAATGCACAAGTATAGACATTATAAACAAACGGTCCTGAGAGAACTTAAGCACAAATTGGTTTATGAATTCGGGCCAAGAACTCAAACGGTTTCGCTGCCTACATGGTTCTCTAATTGATATCTTTACCTGGAAGCGACGAGAGGCCACACCTGGGTTGAATATGATAGTTTGGCGGTAGCAAAGGTAAAATAATTGAGATTTTACCACTAGTTTCTCCATACAGTTCAGCATTCAAGATGGAGGGTGTTTTTGGCCAGGTCATAATGAAGAGAGGATAGAATCATCAACAGTGGAGAGTGGACGGGTGTAGAGGACAGGTAGTGAGGCGCACCTGTCCATTTACCTGCCTGAAATTCCATCCATCGTCCACCTGTGTTGTGGTAGCCAAGGCCGCCTGTTAGAAGGATAAATATTTGGAGGGAAAATCATTTACCATGGGAAGATTAGGTGGTCAAGGTGTAGAGGACAGGCAGTAAATGAGGTGCACCTGTCTGCTAACCTACCTGATCGTCATTCCATCCGTCCTCTGTGTTGTGGTAACCGTATTTTCGTCATTTCGCAGCTCATTACACGTAGCTCCGTGGCGAAAAAAAAAAAAAAATGTGGTTTTACATCCTTTCCCTAGTGCTTTTCTGTAACCAACATGAAATTCAAGATTTAATTTATTGTCACAACTCGGCATTCAAAACCGATGGTAATTTTACTTGAAAGAGCAAAAAGAGAGGAATATACAGTTCTAGGGAAAGATATATAGTGTGGGTGTAGAGAACAGGTATTCAATAAGGTGCACCTGTCCACTTACCTGCCTGAGTCCATCCGTTCGTGTTCTGGTAGCCAAGGCCGCCCACTATACTGTCTCCACACCTGCCACCTGCCTGTCCTCCGCCTGGGGCCTCCATATAGACCAACGTCCTCTTCACTATCAGGTTCCGCCCTTTTGAGCTACAGCAGCGTCTCCTGTTCCACCTTCTGGGTTCTTAATTATCGGTTATTTTTTTACCGTAACTCTTTGGCTGTAAAAAGGAAACTTGTTCACCCTTATCCAGCTCGGAGAACCCACTTTAGCAAAACAGGTTAAAAACAGTATATCGTTTCATTTTGCTTATGACTGAGAAATGGAATGGACAAAGTTGTTTTTGATGATTGTTAACCTATGGTGGCTTGTTTAAGGTAAAATCTGGGTAAGATCCTTAATGAGAAAACCCTGATGTTCTGAGCAGTGTCTTAAATTAATGGTGCATGGACCTCATTACGTTGCACTGCTTTACATATCCTTAGCAGTGCTCTGGTTGGTTATCATGTTAGGTATGATGTAGGAAGAAGAATTCACCCAAAAGAGCTATATGCTTTAGTGAGGTGATCTGTTGGAAGAAGTCTTGGGCCCGAGATTGCCCTGCTAACTCACTACGGTTCAAATCCAAGAAATGGTTGGAGGTTTCAATAGTGTGTTGAGGTTGCCATGGATGTCAGGTGGTTTCCTACAGGTTAAGTAATTACCACTACAATAGCCTAGCCCCTGCACATTCTGAGTTTGTAAGAGATCATTAGGATTTCTTTTTCCAGTCATGTCATAAAGTAAACATTATTAGTGGACAGGCCTTGACCAAACCATATCGACAACCCTTTTTATCTTTTTCCCCTGTTACCTCAAGACGATTTTACGCAGCGTAGGAAAGACCTCTCGTCGAGAAGGGGAAAAGCTGGATCATTTCTATCCCCGTAATCGTCTCGTAGGCAGAAAAAAGGAGAAAAAATAGTGTTCAGTAATACGTGTAGGAATAATCATATCACATAGGTATGTACAGAACAAGGTGGACATATTTTTGGCAAGAGCAGACAAGGGTTGATCTACATTATAATTTACATAATCTCCCACAGACAGCATAAGTAACACATTGCAGTGATATAGGTAAGCAGGTGTTGCTGACCCTGGCTCCAAAATGGGTATGTTGAAGTGCAGTGTGTGGGGAGAGAGAGCAATGGCCACAAAGCAAGAGCACACACACACACACACACACACACACACACACACACACACACACACACACACACACACACACACACACACACACACACACACACACACACCTTATTGATAGTTTTCTCGCCTCCACACTTCAATCGCTGAGGCCATATACGGGCGCGTCAGGGATGTGTTTGTAACTATCACAAATTTTCCATACACAGTCGTCTCAGAGAATGTAGAAAAACAGATGAATAACCAGCAATAAAACTTAAGTAGTTTTCTGTGAACTAATATGTATCTAATAAATCAGTGGTAGTAGTAGTAGTAATAGTAGTAGCTGTAGTAGTAATAGTGGCAATAGTAGTAGTAGTAGTAGTAGTAGTAGAAGCCAATAATAATACTAATAATAATAACAATAATAATAATAATAATAATAAGGATTCTGTTAAAAAGGCACCTCATCGGCGTCTACCAACACAACTCTCCAAAATGGTTTGATGGCAATTGTGCCAGAGCAACAGCCCAAAAGTCATTAGCATATAACTCTTACTTAAAATCAAAAACACCTGAATCACTCTCCCAATTTAAAATTGCTAGAAATCATGCAAAAGCTGTATTAAATCTATCTAAATCAAACTTTCTTCAAAAGCAAGCATCAAAACTACTTAACAACCCTAATGACAACAGAATATTCTGGTCAACTCTTAATTCTTTCAATAATAACTTTAACAAGTCATCTTCCATTCCCCCACTAAAATCTTCAGATGGCAATATTACAAATGACCCACGTGGGAAAGCAGATATCTTTGCTAGTACCTTTGCAAGAAACTCTACCATAGATGATACCAGCCAGAATGTCTCAGTACTGGAACTTGATTCTCCCGAAATTGCCCCACTTAAAATACAGACAAGATTTGTAAAATCCATCCTAGACAATTTACCTACCAACAAAGCTCCAGGTCCAGATGGAATTCCGCCAATTGTTTTGAAAAAGTGTTCCCCTGAACTTGCCTCTGTCCTAGCTAAATTATTCAGACTATGCATACGTACTTCTTTATTCCTAAATTCATGGAAAGAAGCCAATATCCACCCAGTTCCGAAGAAAGGAAGTTCGTCTGACCCCTCCAATTACAGACCAATAGCTATCACATCTTCTCTTGGTAAGGTATTTGAAACTTTAATTAATAAGCATATTGTTAAACATCTTGAATCCAACAACTTGATTAATGATAGACAATACGGTTTTCGCCACGAAAGATCCACCATTGACATACTCAATCTCTTAACTCATACCATCCATCAATCAATTGATCTTTTTGGAGAAACTCATGCAGTAGCTCTTGATATCTCTAAAGCTTTCGACAGAGTATGGCACCGTTCCTGCTGTCCAAACTCCCTTGCTATGGACTAACGTCTTTTTGTTCCTTTGATTTCTTCTTATCTTAGTGACAGGAAAATAAGAGTAAAAGTAGATGATGTATATTCGAATTTCCACTCAATTAACGCCGGCGTGCCACAGGGATCAGTTCTGGCGCCAACCCTATTTCTGGTTCATATTAATGATCTCTTATCTGTCACTCACAATCCCATTCACTCATATGCAGATGACTCAACACTACATAGTTCATTCACACTCAGACATCCATTTACAAAGTCTAATATCTCTACCTCTCAACTCAATACAGCCATCTCCATAAATCAAGATCTATCTACAATCAGTGAATGGGGACAAAACAACCTTGTCTCTTTTAATGCTAGTAAAACTAAATATATACAGTTTACTAATAGACAGATATTGCCAGATTCATACATTACCTTCAGTGCTACTAATATTCCCATCTCCAAAAGTATTGAAATTCTTGGTGTCTCACTTAACAGTGCCCTCAGCTGGTCCTCTCATGTCAGATCACTTGCTAAAACCGCCTCAAAGAAACTTGGATTATTGTACAGAGTCCGTAACTTCTTCGCCGATGAGCAGTTAGCTATAATTTATAAGAGTCATGTGCGCTCTCAGCTTGAATATTGCTCACCCTTGTGGAATGGTTGTGGAGAGGTTGCATTAAGACAACTAGACAAAATTCAGAATAAAGCTGTTAGAATCATTAACAACCCTGCCATTACATATAAACTACCTCCCCTGCAAGTAAGAAGGAATGTTGCCTCCCTTGCATTATTTTACAGATATTTTTTGGCAAATGCTCAGACGAAGTTGCGTCCATGGTGCCACCTCTCCATGCCTTCCCTCGTGCTACACGGGCATCTGGTAACGCTCATGACTGGAATGTCACTCAACCACATTGCAGAACTTCTGCCTATCAGAATTCTTTCATTCCCCGAACTGCATCTCTCTGGAACTCGCTTCCCCAGAGTTGTTTTCCTCCAAATTTCAACCTACAACTGTTCAAGTCTAATTCTTACAGATATTTTATGAACAGAGGACACCAGTAATCTGGTGTATGGATTATTTTTTTTTATCCATTTTTTTTTCCTTCCTCCGTTCTGTTATTTAAAAAAAAAAAAAAAAAAAAAAAAAAAGTAGTCTTCGCTATAGGCCAGCTCTGGGATTTTTTCGGAAATATTTTATGCATACAACTGGCACTGTTAACTGGGGGAAAACAGGAATATCAGGTGTGTAAACGCCCCCCCCCCTTCCCACACACACACACACACACACACACACACACACACACACACACACACACACACACACACACACACACACACACACACACACGGAGAGAGAGAGAGAGAGAGACAGACCTGGCGTACAGTGGCCTGAGAGTGTTGATTTGGTTATTCTGAATCCTCACGTCGTTGGGGCAACTCTTCCCCGTATTCCCGTCGATTGAAAAACTCCCTAACATGTTTTCCCAGGCGATTTATTTTGTTTATTACTCTTTGCTCTCCTCTTCTGTGTTACATAAATCCTTCAATTATCGCCATACACGTACTCTGCGTAAATAACGTACAAAATGATACTGACGACTCATATCCAAAAATAAATCGCTAAGGAAGAGGTGTTAGGAAGTTTCCTTAACCGACGAGAATTCGCTCCTTTGTACTTTATTTCTGTATTAATTCACAGTTTTTAACATATCTTCAGACGAAAATAACATTAAAATACATTAATTCCTCAACCTTTTTTGTTTTCACTCGTAAGGTTGCTACGTCTCCTGTACTCCTTGTTCATGTACTAGTAATTGATCTAGATATTACATGCTGTGATTTGGTCAAGAGGAAGAATTACACTCAAATACCAAAACTGCATCATATGGGTATGCAGCAGATTTTGGCATGACTTCCATAATCTTCAGTCTTATCGGGAGGAAGCTGCAGTAATCTAGGTCCTCTGAAGAATTTATCCTATCTTCTGTTGTCCCTTTTGCATTATTTCATTCAGCTCAGGAAAGAATTTTAGTGGCGAAAGGGTTAATGAAGACTACATCTAACCTTCCCAGTTCAAAAACCCTCTCCACAGCTGAATAAAATCGTCTGGAGAATTTTTTTTTTTTTTTTTTTTTTTTAATGTGTCCGACTCTGGGCATAGGCTTCACAGCCTGCTCCCAAGGCCCAGTAGTCCTCCTACATACCATACACCTCTACATGTCACCACTTCGGCACTAACACCCACCGTCCATATTGAATACATGCTAGGGCTGTCTCATACAGTACTGGTGTACTGGTGTTAGCGGGGGTATTTTTACATGTCGGCGGGTCTTCTGGTAGATCAGTAAAGTCTGCTTTTATTACATTCAAATCCTTAAACTGTTCCCTGCCCCAGCTGGGATTTGAACCTGGGTCCGGTAGGACTGCAGGCCACCTCTCTACCGACTGAGCCACCGCCTCCCCCAAATGCAAGAACAAGAAGGAAATTACATCACCAGACTGAAGGGATTAGTATCAGTGTGTGTGCATAGTTCCTGCCACTTGGGATTATTAAATTGATAAAACCGTCGACTTTCTAATTCAGTAATAACATGATCTGCTTATACATTAAACCTTTGAGTGAGAGGGACTTCTTAGAAGTAAATAAATTGCCTGACTTTATTCAGATAAGATGCAGAACTAATTTCATAGTCAGATACGCAGTGTTTTTAATGAAATGCGTATGCGTTCACCAAACAACCACATACACCACAAAGCCAGCAACGAGACAGGACGTGTGCTGGGCAATCCCCAGGCCCTGTCATCCCCCCCTTACTGGTTTTTAATTAGCCCGTACCCCACTGACCGGGTTAATGTATGGCCCGGCCTGCACTATAGGTGCAGGAAATCTACGAACGAACGAACAAACGAACCAAACAATCATTGCTCGCCGCGCCCAGCGAGCCCTCTTGTGGGCAGCTGGGCTGCCCTGACGGACAACTAGGATGCCCACTAGGGGACCCTGGTGGATGGCAGAGCTGCCCACCAGGGGAAAACCCTGGCAAAAGCCAAACCCCACTGACCGGGCCAATATAAGGCCTGATCCTCTGCACAACAGAGGAAAATCTTTAAACAACAACAACAACCAAACAGTTCTATTTATTCTGGCAACACACACACACACACACACACACACACACACACACACACACACACACACACACTCTCTCTCTCTCTCTCTCTCTCTCTCTCTCTCTCTCTCTCTCTCTCTCTCTCTCTCTCTCTCTCTCTCTCTCTCTCTCTCTCTCTCTCTCTCTCTCTCTCTCTCTCTCTCTCTCTCTCTCTCTCTCTCTCTCTCTCATACATCTTTCTATATCTATTTTTTTTTTTTGGTCCGACCCTGGCCAAAGGCTTCATAGCTTGTTCCCAAGGCCCTGTAGTCCTCCTCCATACGTACCTTACACTTCTGTCTGTCTGTCTGTCTGTCTGTGTCTGTCTGTGTCTGTCTGTATCTGAATCGATCTCCCTAGCTATCTGTCTGTGTGTATATGTGAGCGTACTTGTGGGCGTGTGTAAATAAATTCCATGCATGTATGGTTGTGTATGTATATGTACAGTATGTATTTATGTAGGTATATGAATGTATGTATACCTGTATTTATGTAGCCGTTCCGACGTTGCACCAAAGTTGGCTTATTCAGGAAGATGTCACCTTTTGCGAAACATGAAATAAACTGGACCCCTGTTTTGCACTTACTCTTTCTCTATACAAACAATAGATTCAGTCAACCCTACCTAGAGCCAAAAAGGTTACTGAACTTTGTATATAATCGTTCCCCTCGTACCGGTAACCTCGCTGGCCGCCCACTACCGCCCAGGTGTGTGCATTTAGATCTTACTTCACCTGGCGGCCGGTCAGGTGGATGGTGGTGATAGGTGGAATTTAGCTGGGCTCTGTAGGCTTTCTGTCCACCCTTTCATGGCTGTTTATATGACGTGTTGCATCTGATTTGTCTCTTATATGCTATCAATATGCTTTTTAATGTTGAAGGAGACTGTATGAATAAAATACAACACAAGATTAGCCAACCAAAAGCCAAAATACGTCGATAATGAAGAGGTGTTAGTTGCCTCCTCTGAGCTAGAAGTCGTGTCAAGGTAACCATTGCTTAATTTACTTGTACAGGTGTCAAAACGCCCCCCCTCACACACACCTCCATCCTCGCCATACCTCTTCTCTTGTTAGGTTCGTTATAGTTGGTAGGTTTGTTGTTATCAGTTTTATTACCATCATCATCATCACCATCATTACCGCTGCTGTCATCAATAACGCTATGATATTTCTCATAGTCTGTTCTACTGTTCAGGTGTTAATGAGAAACTGAAGAATTAATAAAACAAGCAGAGCATTAAGGAACGGGTTATGTAGATGATGAAAGGATTTGCCATCTTGATATTAATCGATTTGAGAGCCATCCATTAATCTTGCTAAAATACCAGTTTGATAAGTGACTATCTAGAGCCAGACGCCACAATCCTGCAAGACGTGGCCGTTTGTCTTTGAGTCAGTTGCTTTACGGGGAGAGGCACTAACCCATCGCCAGCCCACTTGTTGACACGTAGGGAACATGTATGGGTTGGTTATATGATTACCACCCAGCGTTGTTAATGGTTTCCTGGCTTAAAGGAAACCATTAGGCTTGTCACTCTCTGTAATGCCACCTGAAAAGGAACGAAGAGAAATATAAAGTGACAGGAAAGATGAGAGAAATAGGAAGAAAGGAGGGCAGACAGAAAAAGATAAGGGACTGATTGATAAAGAAGTATGTTAGTAGGCTTAGTGTCTACGTTACAATCTACAGTTTAGGACAGCATACACAACACGCATTTTAGTCTGCAGTTACTATACTCTGTTCACTTTCCTTTGGCCCAAAATTGCTATCCCTCCATCTGGAATGCTGAGTTATAACAATAGACTAACACGAGAATACGATGCTAGTCACGAAAAAGTGCTAGGGAAAGGATGTAGAGCCAGGGTATTGTCTTTTTCTGGCACTGAGGTACATGATACAAGCTGCACAAGGATGAAAATCTGGGCCAAGTTAAAGTGAACAAGCTTTAGCAACATCTATAACATATACCATTTTATCCTGACACATGTAATACCAATATAAGTGACATATAAACTTACAATCGTCATATGTATCATGTATTATGGTTTAAAATTATCTATCTATTGCCAGACGCCTTAATCCCTTATACGGGGTGGCCACAAACAAATCGCCTCCACGTCACCCTGTCCCTCGATATTTCACTGTCCTGCTCCCAATTCACACCCTCCTCCCCTCTCTCATATACCTCTCCATTCCATTCGTCCATCTCATCCTTGGCCTTCCCCTCCCTCTCTCCCCCTCCACCTCACTCACATACACTCTCCTCGTCAGTCTCTCATATAAAACTTATAGTACCAATTTATCACCTTCAAGATACAGTTTTACATCACTATTTCTAAGACACACTTTTATTTTATTTTTTTTTTACGTGTCCGACTCAGGGCAAAGGCTTCAGGGCCTATTTCTTGGGGGCAGTGATCTATCCCAAGGCCCAGTAGTCCTCCTACACCTCCACATGTCACCACTTCGTCACTAACACCCACCGTCCATATTGAATACATGCTAGGGCTGTCTCATACAGGACTGGTTGGTATTAGCGGGGATATTTTTACGACATGTCGGCTTGTCATCTGGTAGATCAGGAAAGTCTGCTTTTAGGAAATTCAAATCCTTAAACTGTTCCCTGCCCCAGCCGGGATTCGAACCTGGGTCCGATAGGACTGCAGGCCTCCTCTCTACCGATTCAGCCACCGCCTACCCCGAATAGTTCCATATATACAGTAAGTTGGTACCTTAACAACCTGCAAGTTACAGCACCATATGTAACACTTATCAATCTACACCTGTTAACATCACGCCCAAAATATGCCTTGTTATAATCTACCAATCACAACCCCAATAATATTATGCATCGTAATAATCTATGCATAAAAGGTGCCCTCTAATATATTCTTCAACTTTTCTGTCTGCCTATTTATCTATCTATTGCCAGACGCCCTAATCCTGTAAGGGGTGCCCACAGACAAATCGCCTCCATGTCGCCCTGTCCCCTCCCCCCAACTCACACCCTCTCTCATATACCTCTCCACTTCATCCCTCCATCTCATCTTGTCTCCCCCTCTCTCTCCCCTTTTGAACCTCACTCACATACACTCTCCACGTTAGTCTCTCGCTCTCCATCCTCTCCACATGGCCAAAACACCTCAGTGTATTTCTCCTAACGCTTTCTATCACATCCACATCCACACCACAACATGCCTTTACTACATATAACACATTCATAATCTTCACTCTCTTAGCATAATATAAAACACGTCTTTATACAACTTACAATACTCGTGTTTTAATATGGCCTTGTCTATGTATCAGACCAGGTTTGTTTCCTTATTCTTACTACTTCCAGACGGTTAAAGCAGCATAGGAAAAAAGGAAGGTAATATCTACAATAATCTCATTATAATTCTCTGTTGATAGTAATAATAGGGAATTAGTACTCTGCCTGAAGTGGATATAACCTACTGCTTATAACGCAAGTCACACCACGCACTCTAACCCAACCTACCACTCAGAAAACCATACATAAGACGCACCTCTGGGCTGTGACGCACCTGCACACCTGGGGGCAGTAGTTAAGGTAGCAGCTTCAGGTATGAGGGATAAACAGCAGGATAATTACGGGGTGAACAGTAGCAACCCAGGTGTTGATCTAACCAGGTGGGGAAGTAGTCAGGTGTGTATCTGTAAGTGTTGAACATTTCTAGTTTTTACCCTTTATTTACAAGCTTTTTTTTCTTCATTTTATTCTAGCAAAAACTTGGTTATATTATTCTACTTTAGGAGGACCGCTAAAGGTGAGGTTTCTCTCTCTCTCTCTCTCTCTCTCTCTCTCTCTCTCTCTCTCTCTCTCTCTCTCTCTCTCTCTCTCTCTCTCTCTCTCTCTCATCATACTTCTCTTTTTTTTCTCTTATCATCGTTCTCTCTTTCATCATACTTCTGTTTTTTTTCCTTTCATCAAACTTCTCTTTCTCTCATAATCCTTCTCTCTCTCTCTCTCTCATTATTCCCCTCTCTTTCTCTCATGATACTTCTCTTTTTCTTCCTACAAAAAATCAATCTTAGCCACAAGAGGCAAAAATATAATTGTTTTTTTGTGAGGCTTAAATCATTGCCTGTATGTTAATCGGTAAAGGAGGTTCCCCAGCCCCTCTTCCTTACCAATTATTTCTACATTTTCTATCTATTGCCAGACGGTTTAATCCCGTAAGGGGTGGCCACAAGCAAATCGCCCCCATGTCACCCTGTCCCCCGCCATTTCATTGCCCTGCTCCCAGCTCACACCTCCCTCTCCCATATGCATTTTACTGCCAATTATTCAATGTTATTTATGTAACCTATTTCCCTATTAATCCTTTGAATTGTCCTATTTTATATTTACTCCTACTGTACTATTTTTACTCTAACTTGGCCCAAAATTGCCGTCTTCCTATTTTCATTGCTGAGTTGTAACAATAGATTAGCACTAGAATATGGTACTAGTCACGAAGAAGTGCTGTGAAAAGGATGTAAAGCCTTTGTATATATTAACTTATTCCCCCCTGGGGTAGGGGTAGGGGGGTTTTTCAAGAATACTCCCCCAGTATCCCTGCTTGTCGTAAAAGGCGACTAAAAGAGTTGGCGGAGGGTTAGTGCCCCTCCCCGGAAAACAACTAACTAAAAAAACAATAAGCCTCGGACAAGGACTGACCAAACGATGACGACCAAGGACCGGACAAAGGACATGGTTATCGGAACGTGGAATGTAAGGGGAGCGAATGATGAGGTGAAAGAGAGAGAGATTGTCCAGGTGCTTGAGGGTGCGAAAGTGGATGTATGTTGAATAACTGAAACAAAATGGAGAGGAGAAAGTGTGAGAGAATGGGAGCATGGATGGGGTATATGTGCAGGAGTAGGTGAGAATGAGAGGGCGAAGGAAGGAGTATGTATAGTTGTGAGTAAAAGATGGAAGAAGAGCATAAGACAGTATGGATCAGTTGGGTCAAGGATTGTGTGGGTAAAGTTGAAAGTTGGAATACGCAAGATCGTGCTAGAAGAGTGAGAGAAGAGTTCTGGACAAATGTAGAAGTGTGCATGGAAAAGTTTGTAAGGAATGAGAGAGTGTTTTTGATCGGTGATATGAATGGTAAAGTTGGGAATGTGAAGGTGGATGGAATAGTTTGTGAGTGGGGTGTGCCTGCTGAGATAGATGAGAATGGGAGTGCGTTAGTGGACATTTGTGCTGGGAGGGGGTTGGTGATAGCCAATACCCTCTTCAGGCATAAAATGATCCACAGGTATACATGGCGAGTGATGAGAAGGGTGGGTGGTGAACTGAATGAAAGGAAGGCAATGATTGATTATGTGTGTGTGGATGAAAGGATGCGAAGATGTGTAATGGATGCAAGAGCTTATAGAGGTTGGGGGAGTGGACTTTCTGACCACTACTTGGTGGTGGCCAGAATTAGGATTCAAGTAAGATGGAGGAATGGAAGAAGGGAAAGACGAGAGGAAGGAGTAGTTGCAAGGAGAGTGGAAAGGTTACAAGAGGATGAGAAAAAGGCAGAGTATAAGAGAGAAGTGGAGGAACAATTGGGCAAATATGAATTGGAGCAGATGGGAGACGTGGAAGATGTGTGTAGGATATTTACAGAAGAAATATGTGCAGCATGTGATGTGGTGTGTGGAGGGAAGAGAAGACGGAGGGGGGTGCAAGGAACAGCGTGGTGGACTGAAGAGGTGAGACAGGCTGTGGCATAAAAGAAGAAAGCATACAATGAATGGATGAGAAATAGGGGCGTGGAAGAAGTTGAGAGGCGGAAGAGAGAGTTATATGTAGAAAGAAAGAGAGAGGTGAAAAGATTAGTAAGAGAGAGTAAGAAGAGAGTGGATGAAGAATTTGGAAGGAACTTGAGTGTAAAGAGGAGGGACTGTAAGAAAATGTTCTGGAAAGAGGTGAAAAGAGTAAGACAGGGTGGAAGTGAAGTTAGCAGTGGAGTGAAATATAAAAATCGTAGATTACTAGTGGAGAAGGGAGAAAAAGTGAGCAGATGGAGAGAACACTTTAAGGAATTGTTGAACATAGAGGATGGAAGTAATGCGAGTATAAGTGGCTGGGGAATGGCTGGGAGAAGGAGGGAGGTGAAAAGACTGGAAGAAATCAGTAGGATAGAAGTTGTGGAAGCAATGAAGAAAGTTAAATCTGGGAAAGCCCCAGGAATTGATGGAGTGTGTGGTGAAATGCTGAAGCATGGGGGAGAGATAGTAGTAGAATGGATGTGGAAGATGTGCAGATTGGCCTGGGAGGAAGGTAGAGTCCCGGAGGATTGGAAGTCAGGTATAATTATTCCCTTGTACAAAGGAAAAGGGGAAAAAGAAGTGTGTGGTAATCATAGGGGCATTTGTCTTCTTAGTATAATAGGAAAAGTGTATGGTAGGATACTTATTGACAGAGTTAGAGAAGGAACAGAGAAATTAGTTGGAGAAGAACAGGGAGGCTTTAAGAAGGGAAGAGGTTGTGTAGATCAGATATTCATTCTTAGATCTTTAGTGGAAAAGTTTCTAGAGAAGGGAAGAAGTTGTATGCGGCTTTCATAGATTTGGAGAAAGCATATGACAGGGTGGATAGACAAGGATTATGGAAAGTGTTAAGAATATATGGAGTAGATGGGAAGTTGTTGAATGCTGTGAAGAGTATGTACGATGGTGCGAAGGCTGCAGTGCGTGTGGATGGTGAACTAAGTATATTTTTCTCTTTGAAAGTTGGGTTGAAACAGGGATGTGTCATGTCTCCATGGTTGTTCAATCTGTACATGGATGGGTAATAAAAGAGGTACAAGGTAGGGTAGTGGATGTTGGAGTGGCCTTGGTGAGAGAGGATAGTGTTTGGAAACTCCCTGTACTGTTGTTTGCTGATGACTGTGTGTTGTTGAGTGAAGACGAAGGGGAGCTGCAAGGCTTGGTGGATGAGTTTGGGAGAGTGTGTAAGAAACAGAATCTAAAGGTGAATGTAGGGAAGAGTAAAGTGATGGTCTTTGAGAGAGGTGAAGTCAGTGAATGTACAGCGAGGTTGGATGGTAAGCAATTGGAAAATGTGAGTACGTTTAAGTACTTGGGTAGTGTGATGAGTAAGGATCGAGGATTGGAGGGTGAAGTGCTTGAAAGGGTACAGCAGGGAAGAAAGGTTGCTGGTTCTTTGAAAACAGTGATAAGAAACAGGGAAGTGAGCATGGAAGTGAAAAAGTTACCACATGACAGTATTGTGATACCAACTCTAACGTATGGAAGTGAAGCTTGGACGTTGTTGGAAGGACACAAGTCAAGAGAGAGAGCAGTGGAAATTAGTTATTTAAGAGGAGCCTGTGGAGTCACATGGAGAGACAGGCTGACGAATGAAGATATAAAGGAGCGTTGTGGTGTGGATGTGGATGTGATAGGAAGCGTTATGAGGAACACACTGAGGTGGTTTGGCCATGTGGAGAGGATGGAGGGTGAAAGACTGACTAAGAGAGTGTATGTGAGTGAGGTGGAGGGGGGAAGAGGGAGGGGGAGGCCGAGGATGAGATGGAGGGATGGGGTGGAGAGGTATATGAGAGAGGGGGGTTTGAGTTGGGAGCAGGGCAGTGAAATGGCGGGGGACAGGGCGACTTGGAGGCGGTTTGTTTGTGGCCACCCCAAACGGGATTGAGGCGTCTGGCAATAGATAGAGATAGAACTTATACTACCATTGTGTGAAATAAGCTGCAAAAGGGACGAGAATCTAAGCCAAGTTAAGATGAAGGGAGTATAGACGATTTTATTCAACTTACATATTTTTAGAAGTGAAGGAGTTAAGAGAGGTTATATTTACCCCCTCCAGTTCAAAAATATCTTTAAAATTGAGCCAGATTTTTGGAGAAAGGAAATTTGAACTGAAAAATAAAGCGCTGGATTGAAGGGGTTAAAATATACACGAATCGCATAAAAGAGGCTACTGAAATGTAATAGAGAATAGCATGCTGTTAGAACCAAAAGTTACTATTAGAACTACTTCCTCCTCCTTCACCCGTCCTCCTCCTCCCTCCTCCTCCCAATGTGATAAGAATACGAGTAAACCAGATCGTATGGATATAGTAAGATTAAGATTTAAAACACGTCTTTAAACTGAAGGGGTTAAAATATATATATAAAAAGTATAAAAGGGAATATTTAGGTATATTACTAAAGACATATAGTTTAAAATGTGCTGGAAATCTACCAAAAATACGACTGAACGACTGAGACAGCAATATTGAAATGACACACAGACTATTGTACTGAACTGGTAAAAATATACGTAGCAGAAATAGGATACTGTGCTGAGCCAGGCAGGGCAAAACAGCTTAGAATGTAGCGCTAGACACCATCTTAAGCTGGTGAGAATACGGCCACAGGTGTCCAGTTTGACTCGTGTCCAGCCATATTAGGTTTCTGACCAGACTCGGTATATTTTCTGTTGCCCGTCCTCTTGGCACCGGGGACTGGCTGGGCGAGGGACATTTACAGGGATAGCTGTTGAGTTCATTGGCCAGTATGATTTATTTAACTGGGAAAGGCCATTGTTGTTAAGGGGCTTAGATGCTCTCAAATGTCTATCTATCTATCTATCTATTGCCAGACGCCATAATCCCGTAAGGGGTGGCCATTTGACTTTGAGTTATTTGTTTTACGGGGAGGGGCACTAACCCTCCACCAACCCACTTGTTGACACGTAGGGAGCACGTATGGTTTGGTTATATGGTTACCACCCAGCGTTGTAAATGGTTGCTTGGCTTACAGGAAACCATCTGGCTTGTCACTTACTGTAAAGCCACCCGTAAAGGAAAGAAAAGCAATAAGAAGTGACCGGAAAGACGGGAGAAATTGGAAGAGAGGAGGGCAGGCACAGGAAAAGAATGATAAAGGTGAAGGAAGATGGCAGCACTGCATCAAGTGAGTGGATGACGGCGAGAAATAGGAAGAGAGAAGGGCAGGCACAGAAAAAGAATGATAAAGGTGAAGGAAGATGGCAGCACTACATCAAGTGTGGGGATGATGGCGAGAAATAGGAAGAGAGGAGGGCAGACAGAGGAAGAGAATGATAAAGGCTAAGGAAGATGGTAGCACTACATCAAGTGAGTGGATGATGGCGAGAAATAGGAAGAGAGGAGGGCAGGCACAGAAAAAGAATGAGAGAGTCCTTTAAGTTTATTTTGACCGAGACTGGCAGAAGATGGCTTTATTGAAGGAAGTCTAGTTGTTTAAAGGTTCTGTCTATCAATCTATCTATTGCCAGACGCCTCAATCCCGTTTGGGGTGGCCACAAACAAATCGCCTCCAAGTCGCCCTGTCACCCGCCATTTCACTGCCCTGCTCCCAACTCACACCCCCCTCTCTCATATACCTCTCCACCCCATCCCTCCATCTCATCCTCGGCCTCCCCCTCCCTCTTCCCCCCTCCACCTCACTCACATACACTCTCTTCGTCAGTCTTTCATCCTCCATCCTCTCCACATGGCCAAACCACCTCAGTGTGTTCCTCATAACGCTTCCTATCACACCCACATCCACACAACAACGCTCCTTTATATCCTCATTCGTCAGCCTGTCTCTCCATGTGACTCCACAGGCTCCTCTTAAATAACTCATTTCCACTGCTCTCACTCTTGACTTGTGTCCTTCCAACAATGTCCAAGCTTCACTTCCATACGTTAGAGTTGGTATGACAATACTGTCATGTAGTAACTTTTTCACTTCCATGCTCACTTCCCTGTTTCTTATCACTGCTTTCAAAGAACCAGCAACCTTTCTTCCCTGCTGTACCCTTTCAAGCACTTCACCCTCCAAACCTCCGTCCTTACTCATCACACTACCCAAGTACTTAAACGTACACACATTTTCCAATTCCTCACCATCCAACCTCGCTGTACATTCACTGACTTCACCTCTCTCAAAGACCATCACTTTACTCCTCCCTACATTCACCTTTAGATTCCGTTTCTTACACACTCTCCCAAACTCATCCACCAAGCCTTGCAGCTCCCCTTCGTCTTCACTCAACAACACAGTATCATCTGCAAACAACAGTACAGGGCGTTTCCAAACACTATCCTCTCTCACCAGGGCCACTCCAACATCCACTACCCTACCTTGTACCTCTTTTATTACCCCATCCATGTAAAGATTGAACAACCATGGAGACATGACACATCCCTGTGTCAACCCAACTTTCAAAGAGAAAAATTCACTTAGTTCACCATCCACACGCACTGCAGCCTTCGCACCATCGTACATACTCTTCACAGCATTCAACAACTTCCCATCTACTCCATATATTCTTAACACTTTCCACAATCCTTGTCTATCCACCCTGTCATATGCTTTCTCCAAATCCATGAAAGCCGCATGCAACTTCTTTCCCTTCTCTAGAAACTTTTCCACTAAAGTTCTAAGAATGAATATCTGATCTACACAACCTCTTCCCTTCCTAAAGCCTCCCTGTTCTTCTCCAACTAATCTCTCTGTTCTTTCTCTAACTCTGTCAATAAGTATCCTACCATACACTTTTCCTATTATACTAAGAAGACAAATGCCTCTATGATTACCACACACTTCTTTTTCCCCTTTTCCTTTGGACAAGGGAATAATTATACCTGACTTCCAATCCTCCGGGACTCTACCTTCCTCCAAGGCCAATCTACACATCTTCCACATCCATTCTACTACTATCTCTCCCCCATGCTTCAGCATTTCTCCACACACTCCATCAATTCCTGGGGCTTTCCCCGATTTAACTTTCTTCATTGCTTCCACAACTTCTATCCTACTAATTTCTTCCTGTCTTCTCACCTCCCTCCTTCTCCCAGCCATTCCCCAGCCACTTATACTCGCATTACTTCCATCCTCTATGTTCAACAATTCCTTAAAGTGTTCTCTCCATCTGCTCACTTTTTCTCCCTTCTCCACAAGTTCAATATTGTCATATTAACCTGCAAAGTCCGAATTTTCCTCACTTGAAAATAATATCAATCGATCTTGAACATTACCGTATCCAAATGATCATGGCCCCGCAAAAGGGTAAACAAAATAGTAGTAGTAGTAGTAGTCGTATGAGGAGGAGGAGAGGGAGTAATAGTAGTAATAATAATAGCAGTAGTAGTAGTAATAATAATAGTAGTAGTGGTAGTAATAATAATAATAATGATAATAATAATAATAATAACAATTACAGTGTCAGTTTCCATAATAATTTTGTTTCACTAGAGAGCTATAACTCAAAAACATAATTACTATCGATCTGGCTACTTTGACACAATCTTTTTCTTTTCTTTTTCATTTAGGCCAACGAGTGACAGAGGGAAGCACACTAAAAGCAATAACAGGGCACAGCAGTGGAGAGCAGGCCACGAAATCCTCCAAAACTGACTCTCAAGCCAAAGGGGATTCGACCCTCTTCAGGATTTGCTCAGGTGAATGTACAGTCTCCCTAAATCTGCATGTGAGGATTGGCAGGATTACATTAACATTCTTGGCTACTGTGTGCTTCTCTCGGTTGAACAGATTTGGCGTTAAGGGGAAATAGATACTAATGCTCGTGCTATTGAAGAGATGAGAGCGAAGGTGGATGCAAGCCTCTAGATTTGGGCAGTCACTGATGGAACACCTGTAGTTATTAAGCGTGATTAGCCTGCATCCCATATTACAGGGTGAAGTTATCAGCCATACGGGAAGGCGAGACATGTGCTATATTTTTCAACTAAGAAAAAAAAAATGGGCTTTCTCTACCATTCCTCATTCTCTCTCTCTCTCTCTCTCTCTCTCTCTCTCTCTCTCTCTAACAATGCTCATCCAAAAAAAAAAAGTTAGCCAGATAGATTTAAGTAATGCAGCTCTTTATCTCAGTTTTCGCTCAAATAATGTTAGCCTAATAGATTTTTTTTTTACTATTTTGCGGTAGTGGGTTACCTTTAATTCCAATGAAGTGTTTGAAATCAGGCGGAATAAATTACACGCATGGTTGCTTTTCAGTCAGGTGATTATTTGTGAGCCCAAAGATTTTTTATTTTACTCCTGTTAGTCTTGAGATCCTATTTAGCTAAAGACTAACTTGAACTGGGGGATTACTAGGGGTAGATGAATTAAATCCCCACCAGGTACAAATCCTTCCAGTTGAATGAGAGTATATTGGTGGCTGATTAAGGGGAAACTACGTCACAGATTTAAACTGTTGAGGGGATAATGTTTGCCAATTGTCGTCGTCTTGCTGTTTCACTCTATTTTTACACCCTAGTACTTCTTATGTATTTCAAGTGTCATTTTTCTTATTAACCTCTGATTCTATATCTTTATATCTATATTTATCTGTATCTATCTTTATCTCCGTATGCAAATCAGTCAGTCAGTCAGTCAGCTTATCTTTATCTATCTATTTACCTATCTATCCCAGTCAATAAATGCACAAAATTATATGAAGCCTTATTGCAAAAGGTCGTTCAAAAGCTACATAAAAGCTTCTGGAGAGTGTATGACGAAAACCAAAAGGATGTCAGCGTAGTGAACAGGTTAATGAAGAAAGTGGCCAGGAATACGTACCAAAAATAATCACTCGCAAGAAGAAATAAATTGATTAGGAAAATATACGAAGGAGCGAAGGGAAGAAAGTATCGCACGAATATTTATAGACCAGGTGAGAAAATAAACCGCCAGGTACGAGGTGCTAGGGAGCGGCCAATACCGGGAAGTTATATGATACCTGAGTGGATATTGACTCAGGTGTTCCCCGTTATCCATTCTGTGTGACTGGTTCTATTTTTGCTCTCGTTACTAGCAGACGATTTGGTTTAGATTCAGAGATACGACTTGTGATGTTGGTATCCTCTCTCTCTCTCTCTCTCTCTCTCTCTCTCTCTCTCTCTCTCTCTCTCTCTCTCTCTCTCTCTCTCTCTCTCTCTCTCTCTCTCTCTCTCTCTCTCTCTCTCTCTCCATTTGTGTCCATATTTTATGTTTATATTAACACCAGATTATTTCATTCAGCTAAGGGGAATCTCTTGGAGTGAACTATTAATGATTTCTGATTGCCTGCGTAAGTACTAATCATCATCATCGTCATCGTCGTCATCGTCATCATCATCGTCGTCATCGTCATCGTCTTCGTCATCGTCTTCGTCTTCGTCTTCGTCTTCATCATCATCATCATCATCATCATCATCATCATCATCATCACAGTATAACCATATATATCACTACCATTGCCTCTATTACCATCACTTGCATCACTACCAACACCACCACCACCACCACCATCATCATCATCATCATCATCATCATCATCATCATCATCATCATCATCATCATCATCACAGTATAACCATATATATCACTACCATTGCCTCTATTACCATCACTTGCATCACTACCACCACCACCACCACCACCACCACCACCATCATCATCATCATCATCATCATCATCATCATCATCATCATCATCATCATCATCACCATCATCACCATCATCATCATCATCATCATCATCACCATCACCATCACCATCATCATCACCATCATCACCATCATCATCATCATCACCTTAAGTCCCTCTAAATATAAAACACCCGGGGGGGGGGGGACTGGGTAGGATTCCGACACAAGAAATAGAAAGAAAACGTAGAATTTAAAAAGTCAATAAGTTTTCCATAGAAGAGTACCAAACAGAATTAAAAACAAAAGGTTAGGAATACTACTTAGAAGGTGAGATAATATTGGGGACAGACGCCATGAGGTACTGTGCCGAAGTGCTCATCCCCATAACCTAGGCCTTTGAGTTTGTGGCAGGTTATTCACTCTATCTGTCTATCTATTGCCAGACGCCTCAATCCCGTTTGGGGTGGCCACAAACAAACAAATCGCCTCCAAGTCGCCCTGCCCCCCGCCATTTCACTGCCCTGCTCCCAACTCACACCCCCCTCTCTCATATACCTCTCCACTCCATCCCTCCATCTCATCCTCGGCCTCCCCCTCCCTCTTCCCCCCTCCACCTCACTCACATACACTCTCTTCGTCAGTCTTTCACCCTCCATCCTCTACACATGGCCAAACCACCTCAATATCCTGAAATACAAGGCCACGGCAGCATCCAGGTCACCATAGTTACCTACCCTTGATGTTACCCTAGTTACTCATTTTACCCACCAATTCCGCCAGATTTTAATTATATTCAGTCAAAATTACCTGCCAACCCAAAAGGGGTGGATGGACACCTGAGTTGTGACGTCAGCTGCCCACACCAGGATCGAACCCTGGCGCTAACTGATGGGCCGCTTCACAGTCTGATCTGCTAACCACTCAGCTACAGCGGATAATAAAACAAGTATTATAGGAGAAGCAGAAATTACAGTATAACCAGGGATATTTTAAACATAATTACATGAACTATAGAAAAAACAGAAAAATCAAAGCCAGAAATGATTACCCCAACCCTTCCTCCGATCGCAATAAAAGGAAATGTGGTTATGATAATTATATATAGTAAACACAGCAGCAGTAATGAAGAAAAGAGTAAAACTTCCTACCATCGACTGAGGAGAAAATACAACTAGTGGATTGACGTTATTAGGTTATTGATTGAAACTGTACACCTTCCACACCTGTCCACTTTCCACACACCTGTCCACTTTCCACACACCTGTCCACCCCCCACACCTGTTCCCCTCCCCCACACCTGACCCCCTCCCGCACACCTGTCCCCCTCCTTCACACCTCTCCTCCTCACCCACACCTTCCCCCTTCCCCACACCTGTCCACCTCCCCCACACCTATTCCCCTCTCTAGCACCTGTCTCCCTCCCTCACACCTGTCCCCCTCTCTCACACCTGTCCCCCTCCCCCCCACCTGTCCCCCTCCCCAATACCTGTCCCCCTCCCCAACACCTGTCCCCCTCCCCAACACCTGTCCCCCTCCCCAACACCTGTCCCCCTCCCCAACACCTGTCCCCCTCCCCAACACCTGTCCCCCTCCCCAACACCTGTCCCCCTCCCCAACACCTGTCCCCCTCCCCAACACCTGTCCCCCTCCCCAACACCTGTCCCCCTCCCCAACACTTGTCCCCCTCCCTCACACTTGTCCCCCTCTACCACATCTGTCCCCCTCCCCAACACCTGTCCCCCCCCTCACACCTGTCCCTCTCCTCACACCTGTCCCCCGTCCACCACATCTGTTCCCCTGTCTCATACCTGTCCCCCGTCCACCACATCTGTTCCCCTGTCTCATACCTGTCCCCCGTCCACCACATCTGTTCCCCTGTCTCATACCTGTCCCCCGTCAACCACATCTGTTCCCCTGTCTCATACCTGTCCCCCGTCCACCACATCTGTTCCCCTCTCTCATACCTGTCCCCCGTCCACCACATCTGTTCCCCTCTCTCATACCTGTCCCCCTACCCACACCTGATCCCCCACTCGTCACTTGTAGGCTAATGTAAAGGCCTGGGTGATTTTACGGTTATGTAGGCCTATTTGTACACGTTAACCACAGATCTTGCCTCCACCACTCCTCTCTTGTCTCTGGGCAGAAAGCCGGCTCGCCCCCTAGCTCTCCTCCTGAAAAAGACCATGAAAACAGAATTTGAACTAGGCCAGACCTTAGGTAAGGGATTTAGGTCACGTACGCCCTACTTAGAACACTTATAGAACATACAACATACTTGCATACTACTATGTTACAAATGGTTACAATTTTCCCTTCCGCTATGGAAAAATTGTCTCCCCTGTTGCAATTGGGTGAATATTACATAGGTAAGAGTGTAACTGGACAGATAATATAGTTAACTGCTGACTACACTGTTCCCCTTCCCCCAAACCTGTCCCCCTCCCACACACCTGTCCCCCTCCCATACACCTGTCCTACCTCCCCCACACCTGTCCTACCTCCCCCACACCTGTCCTACCTCCCCCACACCTGTCCTACCTCCCCCACACCTGTCCTACCTCCCCCACACCTGTCCTACCTCCCCCACACCTGTCCTACCTCCCCCACACCTGTCCTACCTCCCCCACACCTGTCCACCTCCCCCACACCTGTTCACCTCCCCCACACCTGTCCACCTCCCCCACATATGTCCTCCTCCACCACATCTGTCCCCTTCCACCACACTTGTCCCCCTCCACCACACTTGTCCCCCTCCCTCACACCTGTCCCCCTCCCTCACACCTGTTCCCCTCCCCCACACCTGTTCACCTCCCCCACACCTGTTCCCCTCCCCCACACCTGTCCACCTCCCCCACACCTGTCCCCCTCCCCACACCTGTCCACCTCCCCCACACCTGTCCACCTCCCCCACACCTGTCCCCTTCCCCCACACCTGTCCTCCTCCTCCACACCTGCCCCCTCACCTCACACCTGATCCCCTTCCCCCACACCTGTCATTTCCCACACCTGATCCCCTTCCCCCACACCTGTCATTTCCCACACCTGATCCCTTCCCCCACACCTGTCATTTCCCACACCTGATCCCCTTCCCCCACACCTGTCATTTCTCACACCTAATCCCCTTCCCCCACACCTGTCATTTCTCACACCTAATCCCCTTCCCCCACACCTGTCATTTCCCACACCTGATCCCCCTCCCCCACACCTGTCATTTCCCACACCTGTCCTGCTACCACACTTATTTTCTCATTTCTCTTCAACATTTTATTTATATTTTTCCTCGTATACATTTCCTCCCAATCTAGTTCTTTTTATTGTTTCACTCCTCTCCCCTCCCCACGCCTCTCCCCATCTTCACCCCCTCCACACACCTGTCTCCCTCTTCTCCCCCCCCACACACCTGCCTCCCTCTTCTCCCCCTCCACACACCTGCCTCCCTCTTCTCCCCTCCACGCACCTGTCTTCCAATGCTCTTACTCCACATTTGTCACCCCTCTTCCCCATCCTGCCCCTTCTCCTCCTCATCGTGCTCCTCTCCTCCATCCTCTCTCTCTCTCCCTCTTACATTCATATTCTACTCACAAATCTGTCTTCCTAGTCTACCTTTTCTTCGTATCTCTTTCCCTCTTAAAACTACCTTCTTTTCACAGCTGTCTTTTCCTCAAAAGTCTTCCTTCCCTTCCCTCATTCTCACAGCTGTCTTCTTTCCCTCCCCTCCTCTCTTCCTCCTCCTCTCTCACCAGTTCCTTCGCCTCTCCCCTCCTTCCCCCCTTCACCTCTACCTTTCTCTAATCCTCCTGCTTCTTTCTCTCTCAACCTTTCCTCTTCCCTCTCTTACATTTCGCCCACTTTCACACCTGTTTTCACACTTCCACTCACTCTCTATCTTCCCCTCCTTCCCCAAAGGCTCTCCCGCCTCCTCCCCACACCTTTCCCTCCCCTCTGCCCCCCCTCCCTTTCCTCTTCCCTCCCTCACGTCTCCCCCTTCCTCCCACGCCCTCCCTCACTTGCCCCCAATCCAACACCTGCTCCCATCCTTTCTCCTTGGTTCACTATCCTCTTTATTTCTTACTCACATCACTCTTCCGCTCCCCCCCTTTCCCCTCCCCTCCCATCCCCTTCCCTCTTGTACCTCGTTCTTTCTCCTGCCTCTGTTTCTACCCCCACAGCTGTTCCTCCTTTCAGCTCGTTCATCATCTGCTCCTGTCACACCTGTCTCGTATTAATTAGCTCCTGTTTCGCCTGTCTACCTCTGCTACACCTTTTTATTTTCATGGTCCCTTAACCCTTTCATTGCGAGAGGGCCTTCTTAACTTAAATCCTTAGACAAAACCAGAATCAACTACAAACAAGAATTTATTTTAATGAAGGAAGTGATAGAAGACGTTTCTAAATCAGGGAATTCTAAAAACGTTTCTGAGTTGTAAAGAAAAACGTTTAACTCCTTGGATGCGGTAACGTATTTTTGCTTTGTTTATGATAGCTTCAGAATACTTAGCTGTGGAAAGGCCTCTCCTACATTTTAATCTGTCAGTTGTAATTAAGCGCCTGAATTTTTTTTTTTTCCTTTCCCAAAATTTTTCCAGAGTCATTCCTACCATTCACCTGTTCAAGAAATCTGTCTTGCCCCTCCCCTTGTGAAATCCATAGCTTGATAAAATGTCTACGTGGAAAGAAAAGTTTACTGACAATTACTCCATCGGGCTGACAGGTAAAGTATAACCTGAATAAAACAAGGTGACTGATTTATCAACCTACCTGCTTCATGAAATGTGTGTCCCAATCTGGAGTTCAAACCTCAGACTAATGCGGAGAAAATATGGTGGAATCTGGTAATGTGTTGGCATATAATCGAACCCAGTCCCTTCCTACAGATACAAACTGACACACAAGAGCGTAGACATTAAAACACTTTAGCTTTTACATTCCCATCTCTCACTACAGACATCCCTTCTGTTTCCGTACTTGCCAGACAAAATAGTGTTAATTATAGCTATCAATCTCCCTTTAAGACAATCTACCTCTCTTGTGTTTAACTGTCTAAAAGAGATACATATACAAAGCTCAGAGCAGGAAGGAAATAATGAGAGGTGACTGATCATTTTTTTTTTACGTTTATACCAACCTTTCTCAATCTGTCAGTCCTAATTAAGCATCTGATTCTTTTTCCTCTCCCAGATTATTCCAGTTTCATTCCCACCATTCACCTGTCCCAAATATAATGACTTTTGAGTTCTCCTGGCCAGCTTCTCCCTTAGTATTCTGCCGCTGCCTGCCTCTGTGTTTGTGTCCTTATCTAACTTGCGTCCCTCATAACCTCTCTCGCCCACGCATGTCCTCCTCTTCTCTTCTCTTCTCATCTCTTCTCTTCTCTTCTCTTCTCATCTCTCCTCTTCTCTTCTCCTCTCTTCTCTCTTCCCTTCTCTTCTCTTCCATCATGTCCTTCCTCTCTCCCTGTCCCACTGATACTCGTCTTTTTTACTCCCCCTCCATCCCGGATCTTCATATTTGTCCTCCATGTTTCACCGTTATATACTTGTTTCATGCCTTTCCTTCCTGCTCTCCATCATCACTATCTCTACGGCCCTCATCGATCTTAACATCTATCCTTCCTTACGCCTTCCATTCTTATTTACGTCCACCTAACGCTCTGGTCCGATTATCCGTTTTATGTCATTTTGCACGTCATTTCTGTGAACTCTGTACTCAAGGAACACCCACCTTCATACATAGTCACCGGGATGCCTCAATATCTTCGAGGGCAAAAGAGTTGATGGACCCCTCATTCGTTCTGCAGTTAGTGAATGGAAGTAGTGAGTGGCCTGTATGGGATTCAATTCTCTGGGTTAATCAGCAATCTCTAACCATAACCTCGACATGACCAGATCCAGGCCTCTATAACCACTGCCGACACTGACCAATGACCAATGTGACGCGGCAGAAATATGTAAAAATCACAGGAATTATATGCACAAAACCTCACACTGACGAGGAAAATCAAAGTCACATCCCAAGGTATATTTCATTTACATCGTCATTTCTTCTTTGACACCCCTCATCTTCTGTCTTCCTCACCAAGTTCATCGTATTCTTCCATTATCTTTTCCAATCTCTCCCTTCCTTTGCCACCTGTTCGTAATGTCTTTCCAGCAGTTTCTCCTCTCTGGCTGCAGCTGACTTCATCATCCTTCTTAGCTATTCTCATCAGATGCCTCTGTCACCTGTCCCTCCTTGTCCCTATTACTCATTGCAGTCACACCTCACTGCCACCTGTTGTCGTCAGCGCCATTCACCTGATCTCCCACACCTGCCGTCTCTCTTGTCCTTCTCACCTGCCCTCTCACTCTTGTCCGTCTCACCTGCCCTTTCACTCTTGTCCTCACCTGCCCTTCCACTCTCTTCTTCTTACCTGCCCTCTCACTCTTTTGTCCTTCTCACCTGCCCTCTCACTCTTTTGTCCTTTTCACCTGCCCTTTCACTCTTATTCTTCTCATCTCTGCTATTCCTATAATTTGTTCCTCCTCTTTAGTTGTTAGCAATAATTTTTCAGTCGAGTCTTGTTTACACACACACACACACACACACACACACACACACACACACACACACACACACACACACACACACACACACACACACACACACACACACACACACACACACACACACACACACACACACACACACACACACACACACACACACACACACACACACACACACACACACACACACACACACACACACACACACACACACACACACACACACACACACACACACACACACACACACACACACACACACACACACACACACACACACACACACACACACACACACACACACACATCTAGCCGGTACCTCCCATCTTTACCGTTCTTGCTTATCCTTCCTTGCCCCCATGAAGTCACCTACCTCTCAAACCTGTGCCAAGCCCCCCAAGGCAGTTAGGTGTGTGTGTGTGTGTGTGTGTGTGTGTGTGTGTGTGTGTGTCGGGGTGGGGGTTTTTTGTGTGTGTGTGTGTGTGTGTGTGTGTGTGTGTGTGTGTGTGTGTGTGTGTGTGTGTGTCGGGTGGGGGTTGTATGTGTGTGTGTGTGTGTGTGTGTGTGTGTGTGTGTGTGTGTGTCTCGGGGTGGGGGTTGTATGTGTGTGTGTGTGTGTGTGTGTGTGTGTGTGTGTGTGTGTCGGGGTGGGGGTTGTATGTGTGAGTGTTGTGTATGTGTGTGTGTGTCGGGGTGGGGGTTGTATGTGTGAGTGTTGTGTGTGTGTGTGTGTGTGTGTGTGTGTGTGTGTGTGTGTGTGTGTGTGTGTGTGTGTGTGTGTGTGTGTGTCGGGGTGGGGGTTGTATGTGTGTGTTGTGTCTGTCTGGCTGGCTGTCTGTCTGAACCGTAGGGGGCAACAGCTGTCAGCCAGTGTGGGAGGTGGAGAGTCAAACCGCATTGGAAATTACATGATTACTCGAAGATATTAAGTAATAGCTTGTGCCTCCTCTGCTGTCACATACCTTGCCTAAAACTCTTTGTGACTGCAAACCTAATATATCATACATTCTAAGTAATCCATAGCAATAGAAACAGTAAAGACCTAATTCTCCTAACGATTTGGCCTATTAGAATGTTAGGAAGCATTAGGAGAAACACACTGAGGTAGTTTTTTTTTTTTTTTTTTTTTTATGCGAGGAAGAAGGAACCAAAGGCCATGAGCCCGCAGTAACAGTTCCCTCCAAGAGAAAAACAAAATACAATAGAGAGCCAAATTCAAGATCCGATCATTTTGAGATGCCTGGACACACTACGTTTGAAAGACTGGAGATCATAGGCAGGAGGAAATACAGACAGAGGGAGACAGTTCCAGAGCTGACCTGTTGCATAAATGAAAGACTGGGAGTAACGGTTAACTCTTGCATTAGAGAGTTGGACAGAAAAGGGATGAGAGTTTGCTGCCAGACGGGTGCTACGCGCCCGTCGTAGAGGTGGAGGAATGCAAGCAGACAGTTCAGAGGAGCAGTGACCATTAAAGTAGCGATAGAAAAGAGATAAAGATGCAACAGTGCGGCGAAGAGACAGAGGTTGAAGGGAGTCAGTAAGAGGAGGAGAGTTAATGAGACGAAAAGCCTTTGACTCCACCCTATTGAGAAGAGCTGTATGTGGGGAGCCTCCCCACACATGAGAGTTGTACTCCACACAGGGGCGGATAAAACCTCTGTATAGAGTCAACAATTGTGCAGGGGTAAAGAAAGAGCGGAGTCGGCTTAGCACACCCAATCTCTTGGAAGCAGATTTTACAAGAGATGTAATATGATCTTTCCAAGATAAGTCCCGAGTAAATGAAACCCCAAGCATGTTCAAGGATGATGCAGGATTAATCTGAATATTATTAAACATTAGTGGGTATACCTGTGGAAGATTTTGTCGGGTTGATAGGTGTAAGAACTGAGTCTTAGATGCATTAAAGACAACCATATTATTTTTACCCCAGTCAGAGATATGAGCCAAGTCAGACATTAGGTGTGCCATAGCCTCATCCCTTGTTTCTTGAAGTAACTGTTGAGATGGGCGTTGCGGGAACCGAATGGAAAGATGAAGGGTGGAGTCATCAGCGTATGAGTGGATAGGGTTAGATGTACAGCTTAGAAGATCATTGATGAATAAAAGGAAGAGAGTTGGTGATAGGACAGAGCCCTGAGGAACACCACTGTTGATAGATCTAGGAGAAGAACGATGGCCGTCTACGACAGCGGCTATAGAACGACCAGAAAGGAAGCTAGCGATGAAGGCACAGATAGAAGGATAGAAACCGTAGGAGGGCAGTTTGGAAATTAAAGATTTATGCCAGACTCGATCGAAAGCCTTTGAGATGTCAAGTGCAATGGCAAAGCTTTCGCCAAAGTCCCGAAAGGAGGATGACCAGGAGTCTGAAAGGTAGGTGAGAAGATCGCCAGTGGAGCGTCCCTGACGGAACCCATACTGACGATCGGAAAGAAGGTTGTGATAGGAAAGATGCCTTAAAATTTTTTTATTAAGAATTGACTCGAAAACTTTTGAAATACAGGACGTTAAAGCAATTGGACGATAGTTGGAGGGTTGGGAGTGGTCACCCTTCTTTGGGACTGGCTGAATGAGAGCAAACTTCCAGCAAGAAGGAAAGGTACAAGTTGACAGACAAAGGCGAAATAGCTTGCCGAGGCAGGGTGTAAGCACAGAAGCACAGTTTTTGAGAACAACAGGAGGGACTCCATCAGGCCCATATGCCTTGTTAGTACTGAGGCCAGTAATGGCAGAAAATACATCAACTGAAGAAATTTTAATGTCAGCCATGAGGAAGTCAGAGGGGGGAAGTGATGGAGGAACAGCACCGGAATCGTCTAAGGTGGAATTGGAGGAGAAAGTCTGTGCGAAGAGATCTGCTTTATCAGTAGAAGAAATAGCTACAGAACCATCAGAGTAGAAAAGAGGAGGGAAGGATGATGAGGTAAAGTTGTTAGAAAGATTTTTGGCAAGGTGCCAGAAGGAGCGAGAAGAATTCGAGTTGGAGAGTTGAGAGCATTTAGTATGGATGAAATTATTTTTAGTAGAGCGAAGAACAGACTTAGCACGATTCCGGGCAGAAACGTAAAGATTATGTGATTCAGGGGTGGGTTGGCTCCGGTACCTTTTGTAGGCCCTCTCCTTGTTGCGGACAGCATTAGAACAAGCGTGATTAAACCAAGGCTTTCTTGCGTTAGTCAAAGGATATGAGAAAGGAATGTATGCTTCCATGCCCGAGAGAATAACCTCCGTAATGCGCAAGGCACACTCAGATGTCTCACGGCCATGGAAGCAATAATCATTCCAGGGAAAATCAAAGAAGTACTGCCTGAGGGCCTCCCAGTTCGCAGCTCCAAAATGCCAGAGACGACGTTTCCCTGGAGGGTCCGCAGGCCGTACTGGAGCGATAGGACAGGTTAAGGTAATAAGGTTGTGATCGGAGGAGCCCAACGGAGAGAAAAGATTAACAGAGTAAGCAGAAGGATTGGTTGTGAGGAAGAGGTCAAGTATGTTGGAGCTCTCTCCAAGGCGGTCAGGGATACGGGTAGGGTGCTGTACAAGCTGCTCTAGGTCATTAAGGATAGAAAAGATGTAGGCTTGTTCACCAGGTGGATCCGTGAAAGGAGAGGAGAGCCAAAGGTGGTGGTGAACATTGAAATCTCCGAGAATGGAGATTTCAGAGAAAGGAGAAATGGACAGAATGTGTTCCATCGTAGAAGTAAGATAGTCGAAGAATTTTTGATAGTCAGTAGAATTAGGGGATAAGTAAACAGCACAGATATATTTAGTCAGAGAATGACAGGAAAGCCGAAGCCAGAGAGTGGAGAATTCAGAAGAATCAAGTTCAGGAACACGAGAGCAAGATAAGTCGTTGCGTATGTATACACAACAGCCACCTTTGGCTTTGAAATGAGTATAGAGAAAGTAGGAGGATACAGAAAAGGGTTTGCTGTCAGTTGCCTCAGACAGCTGAGTCTCCGTTAGAAAAAGAAGGTGAGGTTTAGAGGAGGAGAGGTGGTGCTCAACAGAGCGAAAGTTAGATGAAAGGCCGCGAATGTTGCAGAAATGAAGAAGAAGAGAGTCAGACAGTGGTTCCAGGCACCTCGAGTCGTCACCGGGAGAGGGGCAGATGGCCATGTAGAGAGGATGGAGAGTGAGAGACTGACGAGGAGAGTGTATTTGAGTGAGGTGGAGGGGGAGAGAGGGAGGGGAAGAACCAAGGATGAGATGGAGGGATGGAGTGGAGAGGTATATGAGAGAGGGGGATGTGAACTGGGAGTAGGGCAGTGAAATGGCGGGGGACAGGGTGAGGTGGAGGCGATTTGTTTGTGGCCACCCCGTATAAGGGATTAAGGCGTCTGGCAATAGATAGATAGACAGACTTTTATTCAGCTGAGGAAAAGCCACCGCAGCCAAAATATTAAGCCACCAAGCCCCGGGATGGCTTTTTCAATTTTTTCATTCCATCTTCTGACTTGGCCTCCCCCTCCCTCTCCCCTCTCCACCTCACATACACTCTCCTCGTCAGTCTCTCGCTCACCATCCTCTCCACATGGCCAAACAATGTGTGGGGATAATTCTTCTATTTACACAATTGACGGAACTCTGAAACCAAACAGAATTATTTTTACTTTACCGTTTACAGAACATAAAGTTTGATACGTGTCACTTATAGACAAAATACTACTTATTACTTATTGCTTATTACTTATTACTTATTGCTTATTACTTATTACTTATTGCTTATTACTTATTAATAATTTACGAGTTCCTTGACGCTTAGCATTTGGGGAATATTTATAAAGGATGGTACTAATTTACAGGAAAAATAAGGTGACATAGTTGACTACTTTATATCCTCTCTCTCTCTCTCTCTCTCTCTCTCTCTCTCTCTCTCTCTCTCTCTCTCTCTCGCTTATTTTTCCTACTTACAGATGGTTTTATTCAACTTTAGAGACACTTGTAAAGCAGGAGAGGGTAGTTGCAGGTTCCATGAGCGTTAAATATTGACAAAAAGCATAGTGTTGTGCAGTCACGATATTTTTCACTCTAGTTTAGTTGTGATGTGTTGGGTTGTTGTTGTTGTTGTGGTGGTGGTGGTTGTGGTGGTGGTTGTGGTAGTTGTGGTGGTGGTGGTGGTGGTCCCAAACTCGTCTGAAACGTTAACCCGATTTAGAGAAGGGTAGTGTTGTCATCCTCCTGCAGTCCACTATCCCTTTTTCGACGGACGGAGTAGTAGTTGAGGGACGTTTGTAGAGTCAGACATTTGAGTCACCCAGTTCAATCGGGAACAACACGTGAAGCTCTCAATCTAGGTAAATAAAAGGCATTAACAAACAAGTGGCACACGAATCCATCCATCCATCTATCTATCTATCTATCTATCTGTCTGTCTGTCTATCTGTCTATCTATCTGTCTATCTATCTATCTATCTGTCTATATGTAGCCAGACGCCATAATCCCGTAAGGGGTGGCCGTTTGTATCTGAGTTAGTTGTTTACGGGGAGGGGCACTAACCCTCCGCCAACCCACTTGTTGACACGTAGGGAACACGTATGGGTTGGTTATATGCCTACCACCCAGCGATGTAGATGGTTTCCTGGCTTACAGGAAACCATAATTCTTGTAGCTCAATGTAAAGCCACCTGAAAAAGAAGAGTAATAAAAAGTGACATGAATGATGGGAGCAATAGGAAAAGGGGACAAACACAGAAAAAGAATGATGAAGGTGAAGGAAGAAGTAGGCAGCACTACATCAAGTGAGTGGATGATAGAAGCTGTGCATGATACCCTGATATTACACAGCATACAAGATAGCATGTTTGGTATTCCGTACATGTAGATTTTTTCCCTAGCTAAATAAAGCCATAAATGTCTGATAATTATATACATAGAGAGATCATTATTTTGTAAACTATTAACCAGGTATTACGAGATATATTACGTTTCTTGGCAGGTAGAGAAGTTATCCTTTATTCAAGCGAGGCCACCACTAAGATTAATAAAAGTGTCTGGCATAAGGAAAAATAAAATAGTAAAGATTTCCCATCGTCCTCGGATTAATGGGAATCGCCTTTTGAGTTGTAGACGAAATAAATAAAGTTTTGACTGCCGTGAGTTTTTATAAGCAACGTGAAGGAGTCCATTGTAAGGTGCAACAAAAAAACGTTCTTTATTCCCTGCCTGTTAATAGTTATAGTTTTAATCACCTTTGCTTCTTAGGCTTCCCTTGGCCACAGTAAACACACCTGACGGTAGACGAAATAAAATAGGAGTTTATTCGTAGTCAAATGCTTAATCCTAACACAAAGGGAAGCCACTGAGATTAATAAAACAGTGTGCTAGTAGAATTAATGAAATTGATATCCCCTTCATCCTGACTTCTTTTCATTTTGTTCTCGCTAACGATAGATATTATAGATATTTTTTTAAAGGTTTGACGAAGGGTTTTTTTTCAATTTAGAAGTTTCCCGTCGTACAGATAAGGACCAACAGGGGTTCCATTTGGCCTATTGCCTTCGGAAAGTGTCCTACTCTTAGCAAACTCCTCTCAGTTTAGCAGGAATAAAATCAAAGTCACTAATGATAGATATTTTTTGAAGGTTTGACAAAGTGTTTTTTTCAATTTAGAAGTTTTCCGTCGTAGAAAAGAGGACCAACAAAGATTCAGCTTGACCTATTGCCTTCGAAAAACCTCCTACGCTCAACAAACTCCTCTCAAAATAGCAAGAACAAAATTACAGCCAATGGAGTCTTGGGTTCAAAATTTTCTTCCCCTCGTCAGAAATAGAACCCTTAAGGCGATTACCTTCAGCGTGGAGAGAATAGAGAGAGAGAGACTAACGAGGAGGGTGTATGTGAGTGAGGTGGATAGGGGGTGAAGGAGGGGGAGGCCGAGGATATGATGGAGGGATGGAGTGGAGAGGTATATGAGTGAGGGAGGTGTGAGCTGGGTGGAAGGCAGCGAAGTAGCGAGGCGACATGGAGGCGATTTGTTTATGGCCACCCCTGATGGGATAAAGGCTTTTGGCAATAGCTAGGTTAAAATTGTAAACAAATGAAACTAATATAATGTATGGGTGAAGATGATAGTGTAAACAAGGAATTTTACACACACCTAAAATCCAAAAAAGATTAAAAAAATTAAATGTAACCTTATCCAGTATTCTCACATCTTTTTTACCATAAGCTTTGGATAGGACTGCTTGTTGAATAGATTATCTACACGTTAAAATTACCAAACAAACAGCCAAAA
Source organism: Coenobita brevimanus (assembly GCF_032717465.1). Taxonomy (NCBI): domain Eukaryota; kingdom Metazoa; phylum Arthropoda; class Malacostraca; order Decapoda; family Coenobitidae; genus Coenobita; species Coenobita brevimanus. Next base: position 4,361,502 of record NC_137067.1, on the reverse strand, counting down.
ATGAAAATAAGTAAAATAATGATACCAAAATTATTTCTGATAGTAACTGATAGCTCTGAGGCCTTGTTCATCTTAAAGAATAATTCCATCAATCTGAGGACATTATTGTAATTTATCCCTTGATTTAAAGACGGTTTTGTTCACCTTAAGGAGGCTTTTAGGACTTAAGGTAGCTCACATAGCCTTCGTTAGCCCTTTAAGTACTACCTCTCCTTCCTAAAGTGAATGAAAGGAAGAGGGACCTAAAACTGAATGAAAGGGACCTAAAACTGAATGGAAGATAGACCTAAAACTGAATGCAAAAGGGACCTAAAACTGAATGCAAGAGGTACCTAAAACTGAAAGTAAGAGGGACCTAAAACTGAATGCAAGAGGGACCTAAAACTGAATGAAAGTAAGAAGGACCTAAAACTGAATGAAAGAGGGACCTAAAACTGAATGCAAGAGGGACCTAAAACTGAATGCAAGAGGGACCCAAAACTGAATGCAAGAGGGACCCAAAACTGAATGCAAGAGGGACCTAAAACTGAATGCAAGAGGGACCTAAAACTGAATGAAAGTAAGAAGGACCTAAAACTGAATGAAAGTAAGAAGGACCTAAAACTGAATGAAAGTAAGAAGGACCTAAAACTGAATGAAAGTAAGAAGGACCTAAAACTGAATTAAAGTAAGAGGGTCCTAAAACTGAACGCAAGAGGGACCTAAAACTGAGTGTAAGGGGGACCTAAAACTGAATGTAAGAGGGACCTAAAACTGAGTGAAAGTAAGAGGCACCTAAAACTGAAAAAGTAAGAAGGCCCTAAATCTTTCACATCCTCTTGGTGAAAACGATAAATGTGACGAGAATTTGCTTATCGTAAAAAATAATTGGCTACGATACTTATATTTCCCTTGGGTGTAATGTCAAAGGTCAAGGGTTAAGATCAAGGTCAAGGTCACATTCCAAGGTCAACATAAACAACTTTGATCCGACTTACACTTTGTGGTATGGTTTGTGGAGAAGGCAAGGGCGAATGGATTTGGTTTTAAAGACACTATCAGTGGTCGAGGTCAGGGGGCAAGGTCAGGTCAAGGTCACATGGCAAGATCAGCTTTAAAAATTCTGATCCGAATTTGACCACACTTGGTGAAAAGGTTGACGGTAAGGAAATGAGGAAGGAATTCGCCTTTTAGAACTCACTCATAGGTCAAGGTCAGAGGTCAATAATTCTGTGTCTGTGTACTAAATAACAAAAAAATCTTATCTAATTTCTACCAAACTTGCTGGAAGGGTTCAGGGTCAGCCAAGAGGTTAAACTAATATCTGGGGGAAGAATAGTTCAGAGGTCAAGGTCATGAGGTAAGGGTCAAGCAAAAATGAAGTAATTCGTTTCTAGAGCCATTGGTCGAGGGTTAAAGTCAAAGGATAAAGTCCTGTGTGTGTGTGTGTGTGTGTGTGTGTGTGTGTGTGTTGTTTGCGCGCGTATGTATGTATGTATATTTTGTGTTCATTCATGCTTACGATTATCCATTTTAGTTGTAAAGTGTTTCATAAAGTAGTTGTGTGAGTGACCATAAGTAAATGTACAGTCGCGGACATAAATATCGATCCATGTGTGAGCGATAAGTATGAAGAAAGTGAGCGGTGACTTTCGAAACACAGCGATGCGATCTATGGAAACCAACCACCTTTTTTTTTTAGAATATTTGGTTCGATTCATTATTGTTTCAGTAAACTATCTATCTATCCATCTATCGCCAGACGCCATAATCCCGCAAGGGGTGGCCATTTGACCTTGAGTTATTTGTTTTACAGGGAGGGGCACTAACCCTCCACCAACTCACTTGTTGACACGTAGAAAGCACGAATGGATTGGTTATATGGTTACCACCCAGCATTGTAAATGGTTTCTTGGCTTACAGGCAACCATTTGGCTTGTCACTCAATGTAAAGCCACCTGTAAAGGAAAGGAAAGCAATAAGAAGTGACAGGAAAGATGGGAGAAATAGGAAGAGAGGAGGGCAGGCACAGAAATAGAATGATAGAGACTAAGGAAGAAGAAGGAAGCACTACATGAAGTGAGTGGATGATGGTCGCCACCACCTACGATATTATTTTCAACTATACAAGTAAACTGACACAGAACTTTCACATAAGGAGAGTTTATAAATATGGCTTCTATTCAGTACCGCGAAAACTGTGAACATTTGATAGGCAGCTTAAGCTCAGGGAAAATTTACGAATACGGTCCCACATCACAGGTGAGAGGAAAGGTGAGATTGATAATGCAGGTAATAAAAACAGTACCCATATCAGTAGGTGTAGAGGAGACGCTACTCATATCAGGAGTAGGTATAGAAGATGGTACCGTAGCATAGCAAGAGTAGGTATAGGGGTGAGTACCGCTACAAGTCCCCATGGCGCAGTGGATAGCGCGCTGGACTTCTAATCCAGAGGCCGCGGGTTCGAATCCCGCTGGGGATGCATGTTATTTGGCAGTGTTTATGTTGGTGTGGTGGTGGTGACCTAGATAAGCGTAACTCTGGACACCTAACCCTACCACACACCACTGTCAGCTGGCTAGTAATTACATCTTATACCCATCGTCTGGGTATAAATATAGAAAAATAAATCACTTAGTCAAGAACACCACGTCCCATATCAAAATTAATTCAGATACCCACATGCCTAAATTTTCCATACTTCAAGAGTGTGAGGAAGCCTAATTTTTTTTCGGATATTTACAACCACGAGCAAAAATTCTTCCACGCTTCTCTGACAAGGATAGGCGACTCATGAATTATTTTTATATGATAGCGATATAAAACACAGCAAAGCGGACGGGAAGAAAGAATACTCTGTCGCTAAGGAAGGAGTGAGAGATATAGAAGGCAGGGCACAAAATCATCTAGGAAAAGACTGTCGGTGAATTTTTCCTTCTGGCTGTATGTCACCACTCCTTTACCTACAGTTTCCATCAAAAGTGTTCAGGCTCTAAATAAAATAGGCTATTCTCTCTCTCTCTCTCTCTCTCTCTCTCTCTCTCTCTCTCTCTCTCTCTCTCTCTCTCTCTCTCTCTCTCTCTCTCTCTCTCTCTCAGCTTGGTAGAGCAGCCTCGCCCTTCTCTACTTGTCTACCTCCCTTGGCTGTCTCCGCTGTCCCACATTCTCTATCTGCCTTTTTATCTACGGTATCTATCTATCTATCTATCTATTTATCTATATCTATCTCTATCTATCTCTGTCTATCTATCTATCTATCTATCTATCTATCTATCTATTTATCTATCTATCTATCTATATATATATATATTTATTTATATATATATATATATATATATATCTATATCTATATCTATATCTATATCTATATATATATATATCTATATATATATATATATATATATCTATATATATATATATATATATATATATATATATATATCTATCTATATATATCTGTCAGTCAGTCTATCTGTGTATCTAAAGGTCTGTCTCTGTCTGTCTGTCTGTCTGTCGGTTTGTCTGTCTGTTGTTAGCTGGTGGGCGTAGGTATAGCTATAAATAAACTCGCATTACCAGTGGCTTCCCCCACTCTCTCTCTCTCTCTCTCTCTCTCTCTCTCTCTCTCTCTCTCTCTCTCTCTGTGCGCGCGCGCGTGAGCTCATGAGCGCAACAGATTAAAACATCCTGCATAACACCCGGATGAAAAACCAGAAAAAGATGCTGTTTGTGAGTTGGGGCCGATGCTGACGTAAGATTAGGGGAGGAATATTCGTCTGGTTAAGAAGGTCAGTAGCACCTCTTTCATACTTGTTTCCCTCGCCTATTACATTTCCCTATTTCGTTTTCTCTTATATCTGTGTAACAGGCATGAATAACATAAAGGATTAAAATGCACTCAGAGAGCGCTTACCTTCGTCAGTGCCATTGCGTTTAAAACGTATCCGGATCCGCCCCAAAATTTAATCACTTCTTTCTTGGCCCATGGCCCACCCTGCCACAAAATTTCATTAACATTCATTGAGAACTTTTAAGAGATATCGTCTGGGCAAACAGACAGACAGACACACACACAAACAAACATAGGTGAATACATAACATCCTCCAACTTCGTTGGCGGAGGTAAAAATATTAGCGTGCCACATACGGGAATACACTGGAGAGGAGGATGTGCTGGAGCCTCATAAGCCCATTACAATATTACTAATTTCTCCATTGCCTCTTCGTTTGCCGTTCTGTTCTGCATATGGTACCTCAACTCTCTAGCATAATAAGCAATACAGGTCAGTAGTTATTAAAAAGATATGACAAAAAACCGTAAACATTAACAGTATAGCAAAACCTTTAACTGAATATTACGGAATCTTTTTGTCGCAGTAAAATTCGGCTCATCTGAATGTGAAGCCAGCAAACTGATATAAAGCTATCTTCTCCTGCAGTTCCCATCCTCCACGCATAAGATAGAGTTGAGGGACATAACCAAGCAGGAGATCCGGCCAGATATATCGGTACCACCACGTGAAGGCCTCTCTTATCAGGACCGAATATTACGGCAAAAACTATAATGTTGCGGAAGAGATACTAGGAAGTCTTCTAAGGTGACGAAAATACAGACCTCGGTGATTTTATGAGTGTGCCTGTCTTGGGTTTACAGGTGGTGTTGAGTGAGGATTTAGATAAGTGACGAATGGAGTGCAGGTGTTAGCTACCCCCCCCCACCTTCCTTCTCTCTCTCTACACTCACACTCTCTCACTCACTCATAGTATAAGTGAGTCAGGTAGCATCAGTGGTAGTGCAAGGTGAATTAGTGGACCCGCACCCCCTGACAACAACTCTTATAACACATCACACTACCCCCAGGGACGCTCTCATTTACGGTCATCCCTCCCTCACCGCTACACACACACACACACACACACACACACACACACACACACACACACACACACACACACACACACACACACACACACACACACACACACACACACACACACACACACACACACACACACACACACACACACACACACACACACACACACACACACACACACACACACACACACACACACACACACACACACACACACACACACACACACACACACACACACACACACACACACACACACACACACACACACACACACACACACACACACACACACACACACACACACACACACACACACACACACACACACACACACACACACACACACACACACACACACACACACACACACACACACACACACACACACACACACACACACACACACACACACACACACACACACACACACACACACACACACACACACACACACACACACACACACACACACACACACACACACACACACACACACACACACACACACACACACACACACACACACACACACACACACACACACACACACACACACACACACACACACACACACACACACACACACACACACACACACACACACACACACACACACACACACACACACACACACACACACACACACACACACACACACACACACACACACACACACACACACACACACACACACACACACACACACACACACACACACACACACACACACACACACACACACACACACACACACACACACACACACACACACACACCTTCCTTTGTGCCTTTGCCTCTACACACCCCATAATTCCTGCCTCATCCACACATTCTCCTGCCTTCACACACCTGCCTCCCCCACAACACTGCCCACACACACCACACCTCCCTCTGTCCCTGTCTCATCACCACCACATCCCAGTTCTTTGCCCCCACACATCCTGTCTTACTCACCACACTGCCTCACCCACCACACTGCCTTACTCACCACACTGCCTTACTCACCACACTACCCACATATTCCTCTGCGTCTAAGCCTCTCACCAGTCTCGCCACCTCCCTCTACTCCCACACACACTGTCTCACCCACCACACCACTACATCTCCCTATTTCTCACACAGTCTCTTCCTACACATCCTACGCCTCTCCACACCCTCAACTTCCTCTCACCATCCCCTCCCTCACCCACACTTCTCCACACCTCCCTCTTCCCGTACCCCCACACTCCGTACCTCTGCTTACCTTTGACTCCAGCAGTTTGGGTACATTTGCGTGGCGTTTAAGCTCTTGTGTTTGTGAGCGTCCTTTTTTCTTTTCGTTCCCGCCTACTGTAGACGATTTTATTCAGCTTCGGCGGGACCTCTTGTAGTGGAAGGGTTGTTATTAATGTCGTCTCCCCAGGTTTGTGTGAACGCGTACCCAGTAGACTGCAGGCTGAAATCTCCCTCTTGCAGTCCACCGTCTTTCTTTCGCGGGATATGGAGGGAGGTGAGAGGGGTTTGTATATCAGTGCCATCACGTGAAGGCGACCCCTTCCCTCTCGATATTCAGATAAACGCAGACATAAACATGTAAGGAGTTGCTGGTGAGCCTCCTGAACAAGCAAGAATTCTAAACTCAAACTAGATTCACTGACAAACTTACGGTCGTTTCGCGATCGTAACTCAGATTTCTTTTTGTAGGAAGAACACGAGATAGGGAAAAACTCTACAGTCTCTTCTCTTGTCCTTCCTGTATAAAGAAAGATGTTATTTAGCCTACGAAGTGGACTGGTAAGAAGTTAGAAAATCAACGTAATGGCATTGATATCTCTGTCTGGCTATGAAGTTTTCCTGTTTTTCCTGCAAAAATAAATCACAGCCTCGACTTTGAGCTCATGTTAAGTTTACTAGTGAGGTACCCTCCGAGTGTCGCATTTATTGATCTGACGGGGTGGATGGAAAAGGCCCAAGATTAGGGAGGCTGGGATTAGGAGGAAGATTCGGTGAGTCATGATTCACCCAGGCCTGCGGAGCGCAAGACATGAATCAGGGGCATGGTGAATACAGAATGATAAGGGAAGAAAGCGAAGAACGTGTATGGGAGATGACCAGAGGACATCTCAGTAGAAGACCTGAGATAGAGTGAGAGCAAGTGGCAGACTGATAACAAGATAGGAAGGCGATATTTTGGAGATTTTGTTACAGATAGATATATAAATATTAAATATAGGGCTTGTAGGGGTAAGAGAACAGGTTAATTGAATAGCGACCCAGAGATGGATTGAGAGGATGCAGACAGAAGACAGGTGTAAGAGGAGGTATGCGAAGCGTTGCTGGAAAAGAATGGCACAGTCTAGCAGCCAATATTTCAGACTAGAGATAGGGGAAGCCTCTGTCCTGCTTTCGACTCTCAGGTTATCGTTGTCGTCGATTATGATGATGATGATGATGGCAGCAATGTGGTGTAATCAGCTCAGCAGGTAGCACAAACGTTTGCATAATGCCTCTCTTTGTTTTGCATTTATCTGACTTAATCGGCATCCTGGCAATGTAAATATCTACCTGGGATCTCATTTGCTCCATACCTGAGTCCACCTGAGCTCGTCCCTCACAGCCCTGCCCAACGTTATTCACCATGTTAAGCGTTGGCCTCCCCTGGTACCATGACAGTGGGTGAAGCCTCCTGAATATGCAGTCATCATTTGTTTATTCAGCTTTACTACAAGCTGACCATTTTATTGATGAGACAGTTAGCTATGAAGGGGTTAATGAAAACTACATATAACCTCCCGTCCTTGGTCAAAAAAGTCTCTAAGCTAAATATTGTCGAGAGAGAGAGAGAGAGAGAGAGAGAGAGAGAGAGAGAGAGAGAATGAATAATGAATACAGTTCGCCCTAAAACTTCAAGTCTTAAAACTTTCTTGGGCTGCCCCTTTTCACTGCACCCCGTCATTGTTCGGAATTACTGTGGACTGTGACTTGTTACTTGGACACGTATTCTTGTCGACTTAGGTTTTGCAACATGCCTTCCTTAGGGATATATTTTGCTCGTAACATTAACTCTCCTTTCCTGACATGCCTTTTAAATCTTTCAAATCGACTTGGAAATTTTTGTAGAACGTCTTCCGTAGGGATAAATTTAGCTTATACACTTTTTCTCTCTGGTATTCATTGTAGATTTTTCAGTATCTATAAGGTTGGCATCATTAAAACTGAGAAGAGTATTAACGTAGCCGGCACAGAAATAAACTGCCTAGGAAAAAATGATAAGGAGCCACTTTAGATGAAGGACTATGGACACGCTTTGTGCTCTCATGGCGGGGTGAAGGTTTCGTGCGTGAATGATAAACAAACCTCTACACAGAAGAAACAAATTATATATATATATATATATATATATATATATATATATATATATATATATATATATATATATATATATATATATATATATATATATATATATATATATATATATATATATATATATATTTTTTACCATTTTTAACATCAACACATCACGCCACGGTATTGTCCAGTCAAAACACCGCCTGCCACCTTTCGTACCTCAAGCATCTTCGTATCTTTCTTCACGGCGTAGTAAATTCTTAAGTTAGATTTCTGCTCGTAAAGTGAATTTGTGTTTATTGAGAGGAGACACATTTTCTAGCTATCTATCTATTGCCAGACTCCTTAATTCCGTATGGGGTGGCCACAAACAAATCGCCTCCACATTTTGCCGCCTAATAATACGAGTAATCACAGTTTTGCTATGTGGCTTTAACTCTTCAACTTGGTGCTTAGGAGGGTCGCCTTCATGTGGTGGCACTTAATAATCTGGCGGATCAACTGCCAGGTTATATAAACGTCCCTCATCTACTTCCCTATCACGCGAAAGGAGAATGGTGGACTGCAGGAGGGCAAGTTAAGCCAGTAGTCAACGGGGTTCACGTTTTGGATGGGCCTGGTATCAACAATAACTACTCAGCTTTGAAGTGAATAACAAAACACACACACACACCACACACACACACACACACACCACACACACACACACACACACACACACACACACACACACACACCGTTCATTCCCCTCAATACAAGAACATCTATTTTATCAACCAAGAGTTTTTCATTTGTCTAAAAAAATATTATACTAAGAGGATTAGAAAGTTCGTAATACTGAATGGAATCGTGAGGAGATAAAAAGAATAAAACGGGCATAATTTTTTGGTTTATATAAGAAATAATAATAATAATAATAATAATCCCAGGGTAGCTGTTGCTGATATAGATCCATTGTGTCCATTAATGTGTGTGTGTGTGTGTGTGTGTGTGTGTGTGTGTGTGTGTGTGTGTGTGTGTGTGTGTTTACATCAGAAGCATAGGGGTCTGAGGGTGTGCTACTTAATTTCAATATTTAGGGCATGAGTGACCAGCCTCTCTCGTCCCTGAGTAGCATTATGTGATCAGTAAACCCTAACTATTCCTCGTATGTAACTCCTCCCTGGCTCTATCCGGCTGGGGCATCTCAATCCACTACACCACTAGGCATCACTTTGGTCACATCGTTACCACCCTACACAATATATTATTTCCGGGGTTAAAAGAAACAGGTTATCTTGTTACACGGTATAGTCACCCACCGTTAGCAATACATCTTGTGAGTGGATGGTGAGCGCCCCAACCACGAGATACTCCAGATTTTGTATAATTTTCTCCTTGACTTCTGGCAGTCCTCTTCATTCAGGCTGAAAATCATGCTTGTGTCTTTCAGTTCCAAGAAAACCAACTTCGAAGTGTTTGTCCTATTTATTATTATTATTATTATTATTATTATTATTATTATTGGGCTTTTGTTGTCCAGGATTACTGTTAGTGCTGTATCTGTTGGGAATGTATTTTTAGTGGTTTATTTCTGTACCACAGGATTACTGTTAGCACTATTTCTGTTAGTACTGAAGTTCTGTAATACCCAATTTCTTAGTATATTTTCAGGTTTTACATTTTTGTTAGTATTCTGTTTCTGTTCTACCAATTTACTGTTAGATTGTTCTGTTAGTACCGTTTCTGTTAATTTTGTATTTGTTGGCTTTCTCTCTACCTTAGTTTGTATTTAGGATATTATTGCAGTCATTATACTCTTTTTATGCTAGTCAGTATTGTGGTGTTCGTAGCACTAAAGCCACGTATGTTAACACTATAATTTAGATTAGCACTTTGTAATGTATTTAGGAGCACTGCATCTGTTAGCATTACATTTGTTGGTACTGAATTTCTTTTAGTACTGTGCTGTATTTTCTCGTTCTGTAATACTCTTATTAATGTACACCACTACTAATAGTACTTGAAGTATTTGTTCGTGCTGTGTAGTCAGTATTCTATTCCAGTTAATATTGCTCTTGTATTTCTCCTTTAATATTGCTTTTGATTTCTCATATTCATCACCCTCTTTCTTTCACCCCATTAGTTGCCTTAATTACTTGCCTCTGCTTCATCATTCTCTTTTCTTTTTCATCGCCTCGGTCATATTTTATCCCCTTGCATTTCTCTTCCTGGCCTCACTTTGGCTTAATTACTTCAACACTCACCTCTAGGCCACACACACACACACACACACACACACACACACACACACACACACACACACACACACACACACACACACACGGGGAGAGGGAGAGAGGAGGAGGGGGAGAGGAGGAGGAGATGAAACAGCGAGAGAGACATTAATAAATATACATTGATTCTGATATAGCGATACAGAGAAAGGTAGAGACAAAATTAGTTACAGAAATATAGTGACAGTGGTAGAGACAGAACTGAGAGACGAGAGAAACGAGAGGTGGAGACAGAGGAGGAGGAGGAGGAGGAAGAGAGGAGAGAGAGAATAAAACAGATCACCTCATAAGTCCTTGAAAAGCTTGTCTTATGAATACAGATGCAGGTGTATAAGGAGACAAGCAACCGGTTATAGGTAGGCACGCACACGCACACGCACACGCACACACACACGCACACACACACACACACACACACACACACACACACACACACACACACACACACACACACACACACACACACACACACACACACACACACACACACACACACACACACACACACACACACACACACACACACACACATTACATACTTAAGATCAAAGGTAGAGACATAGGAGATGATTGGATAGGGAGATGCTGGTAGTGAGATGGATGAATCCCCTCAGGTAATTGATATATGGATGGGACAGGAAGAGGATAGATGAACTTATATGTAAACAGATGGGGAATGATAAGTTTGGTGAAGTTAGGTGGGGCTTGAATAACTTAGATGAGTTTATAGTAGATTTAGTAGATTTGTTCAAGTTAGTCTCAGGTGGGTGTGGGTAGGTTATGCAGTAGTAAGTATATTTGAGTTACCTTTCCCTTGTTCTAGATTTAGTTAGGTTAGGCTGGGTTAGGGATAGATTGGATTATAGATTAGATTTGAAGGTTAGCTTATCTTGCACGTTGATTGAAACACACATACTCATCAGCGGAGGAAAATAGACTGATCATTATAATCCATCAGTTTATGTGATTCCTTTAGTGTGTTTGCTGTTAACTTTAACTCGTTTCATCACCCTTCAGTCCTTTATTATTATTATTATTATTATTATTATTATTATTATTATTATTATTATTATTAGCAGTTTAAGTGGAAGTAGTAGTAGTAGTAGAAGTAGTAGTAGTAGTAGTAATTGTTGTTGTTGTTATTGTTGTTATTGTCCATCATTATTATTACTACTACTACTACTACTACTACTATTATTATTATTATTATTATTATTATTATTATTATTATTATTATTATTATTATTATTATTATCATCATCATCATCATTATTATTATTGTTACTGTATAACAATAATGTATTATTATTATTATTATTATTATTATTATTATTATTATTAATATCATCATCATCATCATCATTATTATTGTTACTGTATAACAATAATGCTCGCATTGTTATTATTATTATTGTTATCATTCATCATCATCATCATCATCATCATCATCATCACCATCAGCAGCAGCAGCACTACTCTTACTCTCACAGTTATCATTTAATACAGCGTTACAATTATCGTCCTCATTCCCACAGGTGAGGTGCAGGTAATTGAAGGACGCCAGGTGACCACATAGTTCCCACGATGGTGACACGTGGGAAGGTAAACTAGGCTCCCACAGCACCACCCAAGCGAGACGGTGAGTGATCCCAGTGCTGAGTGTTTGGACCGTGTTTGGAAGGATATTATCATGAGGTAGAGGAGCATTTTTCTATACTCTATTCACTTCATCAATACTCCTTTTCTCTAACTTGGCCTAAAACTGCCATCTCTCCATCTTGAATACTGAGTTGTAGCAATAGATTGACATTAACAATACTCCTTCCACTCTAACTTGGCCTAAAACTGTCATCTCTTCACCTTGAATACTGAGTTGTAGCAATAGATTAAAATTACCTATACTCCTTTCATTCTAACTTGGCGAGCCGAGGTATTGTCTTTCTCTGCCACTGACCTACGTGAAATTTGCTGCAAAGGACGAGAATCTGGGCCAGGTGAAGGTGAAAGAAGTGTAGGCGAAAAATTAGCCCAGATTTCGGAGCTGTGGCAATTATTTAGCACTGAATATGATGCTAGTCACGAAGAAGGTCTATGGGAAGAATGTTGAGCCTTGGTACTGTTTTATTCTGTCTTTGAGCTACGAAATATAAGTTGCGAGAAAGCGTAAACATCCGCCTTGTTATAATTAAAAAAAAAACTATAATTGGCTCTGATATTACGTAACGCCTCTTCCTTAGCGGTTTATTTTGCACATTAGAGCTCAGTATCCCTTAAGTGTTTCAGTTTGTGTAAGGTGTATTGGAACCTGGTCTTCACCTCCGAGGGAGAGTGAGAGCCAAAATCTGTCCCACCCCAAGCTGGCCAAGTACGAATGGGTAACGTGATGTATGCTCACGAGAGACTTAGCCCACATGAAATGCTATCGATTCTGACGATTAACATGAGGGGAATTAAGTCCCTTCTTGTTCCATTTTATAGCGTAGGAGGGAGTGAGTTGGGGGGAGGGCAGTCAAATGGTGGGTGACAGAGCGACTTGGAGGCGTTTTGTCTACGGCCACCCTTTTGCGGGATTAGGGCGTCGGGCAGTAGGTAGACAGATGATTTTATTCAGCTTACGATCACTTTAGCAAAGGGTTAAAATGATATTAGCCTATGTAACGGAATTTTAAGCTGTAATATGAAAAATGAGTCGCTAAGGAAAAAGTTATACGAAGCTTCCTATGGCGACTAGAGTAATATCCATTATCGGGGTAGAGGGGAAGACCGAGGATGAGGTGGTGGAATAGAGTGGGGAGGGATGAGAGAGGATAGGTGTCAGCTGAAGGGAGGGCAACCAAATCGCAGGGGAATGGGCAACAGGGAGGCGATTTGTTTGTGGCAACCCCTAACGGAATGAAGTGTCTGAATATGGACTGATACAGATCATTTGGTGGGTCATATCATAGGTGGCTTTGGATACTTCGCAAAACCTGTTCCTTAGCGATTTATTTGACTTACGAAAATAGTGTCAATAATACGGTAAACAAATCTGTACACGAGAGAAAGTAAGATGGAAGGGGCTTTTGAAAGACTCCTATGCCATCGAAAATACAGCCCATCATCGTCAGGTAGGTAACTGCAATAATCGAGCGAATAATTGTCGTGGTGAGGCAGAGACCCACCATCAGGGCCCAATTTTGCCATTAGGAACTACATGCAGGCGATTACTGGGTGCTCCGTGGGTGGGTTGATGGCTTGATGGGTTGGGAGAGGGTGGGGTGAGGAGAGAGAGAATGAATGTGGGTTGAGGGAGGGAGAGGAGAGGTAGAGGGAGGGGGATTGTTTGAGAGGAGAGTGGGAGAAATGTACTGGAGTTAGATGTGATTGTTTTCATGAGAGGGAGGGGCCTGTCTGGGAGAGTGGATGTGGAGGCAGTTAAGTTAAGGATTGAGGGAAGGAAGGGATGGGCAGTGGACAGGTGAGGATTGTAAGGGGGAGAGAAGGGATTCTGAGGGAACGGAGCGAGTGAGGAGACAGAATGGGAATGAGAGGGGGAAGGGAAGAGTTTACCATGGGGAGTGAAGGGGAATATGGGGGACAGGGAGAAGAGGAGCACGGATAGGCTGATGGAACGCATGGGATGAGGTATGGTAAGGTGAGGAGAAGGGGGGAAGAGATGCAATTTGTGGTGGGGTGCTGGGATGGGGAGTTATTACCTGATGTGAGGGAGGGTGGTTATGGGGGAGCTGGGGAGATGGTGTGGACGGGAGACTGTTGGGGAGGTAGGATGAGGGGGGGAATGGTAAGGTGTGGGGAAGGGAGGGAGAAGAATATTGTAGTGATGTTACACGGTGATGTATGTTGATTAAATGGGTGGGGGAGGCGAGGGGAGGGAAGTGTGGAGGGGTACTTGTAAAGGGGGAGTGGAGGAGTGAAATGAAGTGGAGGGAGAGGTGCAGCTACAGAGAGGCGAGAGGAGGAGGGAAAGAGTGAAGAATAGTAGGGGAGAGGGAGGTATGGGGTTGGATGGGGAAAGAGGAAGGGTAGGGAGAGGCTGAATGGAGGAGGGAGGAAGTATGGCGGGATGAGTGGAGGGGGAGAGAAGAGGTATGCCTGGGTGAGTGAAGGGGGAGGGAGGATCGGAGGGGTGAGTGGAGGGGAGAATGGTGGGGTAAGTGGAGAGGGGGGGGAGGGGATATGAAAAGGTGAGGGAAACTGTGGCTAGGTAAGAATTCAGAGTGATGAAGGTAATTGGGTGTGAGCATATAAGGACAGACCAATATACATAGAGACAGACTAATAGGCAGACAGATTGACAGACAGATATAGATGGATGAAAAGACCTTTATATAGACACACACCGACAGATATAGATAGACAAATAGACAATCCGAAACAGTGATAGCAGTAAAGGTAAAATGACAGAATGCAAGGAAACATAAGAGGGACACCTGAACATGGGCATGAAATATATATAACTGTGAAGTGTGGGAAAGAAAGTACGAATTAACTGAGAATTTATAGTGTAACATTCGTAAAAGATTCCTGGGCAAAATAGTTCCTTGATCGTGCACGTCAGACACATTCAACAACACCGTATGATAAGCAAGCAACAGGTTGGTGGAGTAACTTGGACAGGAAGCTGGCAGTCAGAGAGTTAAGTAGTTTATTTAAGTAGACAAGTGGGTGGACTGAGAGACAAGGTAGGACAGCTGCAAAAGGGTAAAAAAAAAAAGAGTCGTCTAATTCTTGCAACAGAGAAGCTTTTATCTATCTATCTATTGCCAGACGCCTTAATCCCGTTTGGGGTGGCCACAAACAAATCGCCTCCAAGTCGCCCTGTCCCCCGCCATTTCACTGCCCTGCTCCCAACTCACACCCCCCTCTCTCATATACCTCTCCACCCCATCCCTCCATCTCATCCTCGGCCTCCCCCTCCCTCTTCCCCCCTCCACCTCACTCACATACACTCTCCTCGTCAGTCTTTCACCCTCCATCCTCTCCACATGGCCAAACCACCTCAGTGTGTTCCTCATAACGCTTCCTATCACATCCACATCCACACCACAACGCTCCTTTATATCCTCATTCGTCAGCCTGTCTCTCCACGTGACTCCACAGGCTCCTCTTAAATAACTCATTTCCACTGCTCTCACTCTTGATTTGTGTCCTTCCAACAATGTCCAAGCTTCACTTCCGTACGTTAGAGTTGGTATCACAATAGTGTCATGTAGTAACTTTTTCACTTCCATGCTCACTTCCCTGTTTCTTATCACTGCTTTCAAGGAACCAGCAACCTTTCTTCCCTGCTGTACCCTTTCAAGCTTCATAATAGTTAATGGCAATAGTAATAGTAATGGGTAATAGTTATGTTTCGTCTTTATTATTGATATTCCTTTTAGTTTGCTTTGTAAATTATAAGGTGGATAAATTAGCGATGTTATTAAATATACACTTCAGTTTCTTTACTACCATAGTCGTTTTTGCTTTATTCCTGCAACCCCTTCGCTACCAGGATACAAGACTAAGCTGAGTAAAATTGATAGTGACTGGGATAAGATACAAATAAAGTCCTCTTGCTGAAATGGTTGATAAGTCACATTAATCTGATAGCTTGAGTGAAGATGGGGCTGGAGAGAGAGAGAGAGAGAGAGAGACAGACAGACAGACAGAGCCAGGAACAGGGATGGAGGGACGGACGGAGAGAGAGAGAGAGACAGACAGACAGACAGACAGACAGACAGAGCCAGGAACAGGGATGGAGGGACGGACGGAGAGAGAGAGAGAGACAGACAGACAGACAGACAGACAGACAGAGCCAGGAACAGGGATGGAGGGACGGACGGAGAGAGAGAGAGAGAGAGAGAGAGAGAGAGACAGACAGACAGACAGACAGACAGACAGACAGAGACAGGGACAAGGATGGAGGGACGGACGGAGAGACGGAGAGACTGACGGAGAGAGAGAGAAAGAGAGAGAGGGGGGGGGCCTTCAAGCGATGGCACCAAGATAACCGGGCGGCTCCTCTACCAAGTTTTACAAACGTCCCTGAATTTCCTCCCTATTTATTGAAGAGAGGAGAGTGGATGAAGGGAAAAGATCAGTTTCAGGCTGCAGTCCACGGGGTTCACGATAGTAAGTGATCTTGAATTTAGCTCTTCTTTTGTTTCGAAGGAAGAATTATTGAGGGCTGCTTGCCTTTGGTTCCTTCTTCCCTGTATTAAAAAACTGAATGATGATACGAATATGGGTAAACAATCCATACAATATAATCTTTTCACTGATATTTTGCTTTATTTTTTGGCTATTATAAATCTTTGGGGACACCTGTTATAAAAAAAAAAATGTCCAATTAACTCATGCCTTAAGGTCTCAGCTAAATAAAATCACCAGTTTGTAACATGAATAAAGCTATAGACTGTATTGGAATGAAGAGGATTATGTTCAGTTTGATTGTGCTTTATTTTGTATCTCTGCTTAACAGTATATAAAGTCACATACACATTTTGCCAATCACTCTAATTTACTTTGAAGTATTCGATGTCTGTTGGCGTGAAAATGAGAGTGTAAACAGACTCTTACACACAGCCTCTTCACTCACTCTTGTTACCTTCATACTGTTTTCCTCTTCATGTCAATACTTTTCGACTTGAAGTTACAGAAAGCTGTAATTATTCTCGTCACGTATTGCTGAATAAAAATGTATGTTAGTCTATCTGTCTATCTATCTATTGCCAGACGCCTTAATTCCGTAGGAGGTGGCCACAAACAAATATCCTCCATGTCGCCCTGTCCCCCGCCATTTCATTGCCCTGCTCGCAGCTCACACCTCCCTCTCTCATATACCACTCCACTCCATCCCTCCATCTCACCCTCAGCCTCCCCCTCCCTCTCCACCCCTCCACCTCACTCACATACACTCTTCTCGTCAGTTTCTCACTCTCCACCCTCTTAGTCGCTGGGACAAAGTATACAAGACGTCCTCCCGTTGAAGAAATTATGTTCATCCGTAGGTTAGGAAGTAGTCTGCATATGAGTGAAGTAGAGGGTACATAAATCCTTCACACAATTGAACCCTTCCCTGTGTTAATGTATTTCTCGTTTTGATTAGGCATTCAGGTGACATTCTATTGATAAGGGACATCTAGAAGTGAAGGAGTTTATGAAAAAAAAATGTCCATCCTCTAAGTGAACTCAAATCGTCTGAAAAAATATAAATAACATGGAAAATATATAATTGGTGAAGCCCAGGAAAGTTTGTGAATACGGCTTCGTTGGCAATAAATTCATGCAATAAGAACTGTTATCAAAGCGAACACTCCCAGTAAGCAGATGCAGAATTGCCGCTCGTCCACTCCTGCTACTCCTACTGCTTTCATCCCTGCTTGCTTGCCTGCACTTATCGTCCCTGTTCACTGTGTCGCTTGCTTCTGTGCGTGTTTGGTTGCTTGTCACTTACTGTCACCTTGCCTGTTCTGCTTATCTCCCTGCTTGTTTAGTGCCTGTCTTCATGCCTGTCTTCATGCTTGCTTACCTGTCACTCTGCCTGAAATCCTGCCTCTCCCTTACCATCTTTAATGCTTCCTTTCCTTGTTACTTTCTTCTTAGACTTATAGTTCTTCAATATACATCACTTGGATATAAAAATCATTGCCTGCCTGCCACCCTCCCTGCCAATCTGTCTTTCCTTCACTATTTTCAATGATTTGCTTTCATTTTACTTTCTTCCTCTTGGTCGATCTACAGCCATTAAATCTCTTGGCTGGATAGTGGAGCCATTGCCTACCTACCACTCTGCCTGCCAGCCTGTATTTTCTTTTCCAGTCTTAATGTTCTACTTCCTTGTTGCTTTCTTACTTGCCTTATGGTCCGACAATATAAATTACTTGGTTGAATGTTATAAAATCATTTCCTGCCTGCCATTCTGCTCTCCATTCTACTTTTCCTTACTTAGTGTTTTGCTTCCATATTACATTGTTGCTTTGCTAATGGTCCTTCTAGTACATATACAGTACATCCCTTGGCTGGATATTTATAGAACCATTGCCTATCTAATACTCTGCCTACCATCCTGTCTTTCCTTTTCCATCCTTAATGTTCGGCTTCCCTCTCCTTGTCAGTCTCACCTACACGCCCATTTTATTTATACTTGTCTTACTGTGGTCGTCACACATTATACAGGAGCTGCCTAACTTGAACCATCCTCCCTACTGCAGTTATTCCCTGTTATCCCAGTAAATGAAAGACATAGTGACAAAAACATCACTAACATCCAATCTCTCCTTACTCCATTCGGGACCCGCAGGGCAAGAGACGGAGATGCCCACAGGTTAAGCTACCATAGTTCAATTTATTTTAGCCGTAGGAGGTCAAGAACGTCCATGGTGGGGTTTTACGTGATAGAAAAACTTTAGACTACGACTGGGACGGCTTCTTTCGAGGATTAGTGAAGGGAGTTAACTTTCAACTTCTTTTTTCTCCACGTCCTCCCAAACCTCGGCTAATCCCACCTGCCACATACATTCCCACCAAGATAGCTATACACCCCCTACCTCCTCATGGGGCCACGCTAGGCATTTCACTGTGGTGGATACATTAACACAGTGACGGTGATTCACGAAGAAGTTTACGGTGAGGGTCCTGTCGTAACTGCGATTTGTTTTACAGGAAGGGAAGGGGAGAGTGCAAAATCTTTATCTTGTTCCTCCTATAAAAAGAGAGAGAGAGAGAGAGAGAGAGAGAAACAAATCCCGGTTACGAGAGAAAAATTATCATAAATAGTTTTGTGAATATCAGGTTTGTGTTCTAGATATATATGACGATTCCCTAACACCTCTTCCTTGCCGATTTATTTTACTCTTTACATCTTAATATCAGCTTGTATATTTTTTGTGGAAAGTACTATCATGATCACTTGTTTATTTACTACCCCTGGCGAGAGGGACGTGGAAGACAGGGATGGCGTGTGGGCGAGGTAGTGGATAGTTTGTGTGTGTGTGAGTGGGTGGGTGTGTGTGTGTGTTTGTGTGTGTGTGTGTGTGTGTGTGTGTGTGTGTGTGTGTGTGTGTTTGTGTGTGTGTGTGAGTGTGTGAGTGCAGTGATTTGAGACGCCAATATCTGCTCCCCAGTCATTTCTCCAGCCTTCCCTCGCACTTCCCTTTCGCCAGGGGGAGGAGAAAGAAACAAGCTGATCGTGATAGTCCGTCAGTGTGAAAAGCGAAATAAATGAAACGCCAAGAGCTCAAGCCTCGAACTGTCGACGCAAAACATCACTCGGTGTGCCTCCCTCAAGCCTTGCACATGAACTCCCCATACAACCTCCGTGACAGGGTTCATTGTGGGTTGAAATGAGGCAAAAGATAAACAAAGTCGACCCCATATGACCTTGACCTTTGACCTCTTGACCTTGCTGACCTAATAAATTCATCATCCCTTCATACTGTTTCACTGACAAAAGTTTGGCTGAAATCCGTAGAGAGGTTCAGGAGATATCGCACGCACACCCATATGACCTTGACCTTTGACCTCTTGACCTTGCTGACCTAATCAATTCATCATCCCTTCATCCTGTTTCACTGACAAAAGTTTGGTCGAAATTCGTCCAGGGGTTCAGGAGATATCGCGACCTCAAGGATAAACTAAGTCGACCCCATATGACCTTGACCTTTGACCCCTTGGCCTAGCTGACCTAAGCAGTTCATTATCTTCTCATACTGCATCACTAACAAATCTCTGGTGGAAATCCGTCAATGGGTTCAAGAAATATCAAGCCCAGAAAAGTATTAAGGACCCACGGACGGACAGACCAATCACGTAGACGGAGGCATAATAACTCGAGAATGTTAGTCATATACAGAAAAATAAATCGCTAGGTAAAAAGTGCTACGAAGCCTCCTATGCCACGTAGAATAAGCCCTTCTAAGCTGCCTCTAGACGACGTGTTGATACTAGAAGATGGACTGCGTGGCGGGAAACCAAGAAGTGTTTGTTTACATTGTCAGTGGGATGGATAGACGCCTCCTTCGTGTAGAGTGATTCCCACCACACTTGGTAAACAAACTAGAGCCACAGGGTATTATAACACACTCATAGCTTTGTTCAGGCCGCGTGAAACTGTAATTATATTTTTTTTAAACCCTCCGTACTTTCAGTCATAATAGATTTGGCTAGTAAAGTCCTGTTGGTTACTCGTGGTTGTATCCAAACTCAGTGAAGAGCGTGGTTACAATGTCTGTGGTGTCTGCTGATATTTCAATCCTTGTTGGAAAAAATAACTATGTAAAACAGTCGTAACTTTAGCAAATCTGGCAAAAAAATAAATATGTAACGAAATGTAAATATGTTAACTACCCATTGCTCCTTGAAACCATGAAACTTAAAAAAAAAATGCTCATGAACTGCAGATGATTATATTCAGCAGGGAGAGACCATATTAAACTTTTACTGAATTTCTTATGTCTTTCAAAATAGTGTGAGAAGTCTGGTATTTTACTCCCATTAACACCTGATTATATTCTTCATTCCAGGTATAGGTGGGGCTCAGGTAAAGTAATAATTAAAATGAAATTATTATTATTCAGCACAGAGAATCCCTACGCAGTCAGTGATGAACATAGGGAGTGGGAGGAAAATATATTCTTATTTCTCTCCTTAGGTTACAGCAGCAAGAAATTTACCTCTGACACCTGTGAAACTCAGGTGTGTTCTACTGCCAGGTGCAAAAGCCTCCTAACATAAGATTAAACTCTGAACCAGATTTCTCCTACCGTGCCCAAGGCCTGTATTCATAAAGCTTCTTCTGCTTCATTTGGACTTAAAATTGCTTCACGTTTATCTCCACTTATACATCAGCTAAACACGGAGTGAATATTAAAGTATGTGTAAAATTGCATTCTTACACTTTTATCTGCATTCACACAGCTACTATGCACTTGATACAGTAAATATTATGTGTACTGTTGCTTGCTTATACTGTCATTACCCATATAGCTGTCAAACACTTTATAACCACACTACAGTGAGTGTTTAAGTAATAATTCGATAAACAAAATGATTTCTGATACTAGATGCTAAGGAGACTTAAAAAATTTGTACAACATCCTTTATGCACCCTCGGCCAGTGCTACGGTGTGTTAGGGTGTGGTTTGTTATGACCTGTGGCTGATGTGTTTGTAGCGCTTATCATCCACTAAACGTCCCTGCCCAAGACATATTCATGATGAAGGGTTGGTGGAGCAGTGGTGGTGGTGGTGGTGGTAAGGAGGGGAAAAATAAGGAGCGCTCACATTGCAACACGCACTCTGCTGTTGATATCAGGGCCAAATATTTCACTTTGCCTTATGATCTTGCTTTTTGAGGTTTCACCCTGGTTTGGCCATGTGGAGAGGATGGAGAGCGAGAGACTGACGAGGAGAGTGTATGTGAGTGAGGTGTAAGGGGGGAAGGGAGAGGGAGGGCAAGAATGAGATGAAGAGAGTGGAGAGGTATATGAAAGAGAGGGGGTGTCAGCTGGGAGCAAGACAGTGAAATGGTGGAGGACAGGGCGACATGGAGGCGATTTGTTTGTGGCCACCCCTTACGGGATTAAGGCGTCTGGCAATAGATAGACAGATAGACAAATCGAATCAAACTGAGTTACTTTGTTCACACACACACACACACACACACACACACACACACACACACACACACACACACACACACACACACACACACACACACACTCTCTCTCTCTCTCTCTCTCTCTCTCTCTCTCTCTCTCTCTCTCTCTCTCCAGCGAGCAGGAGTGTAATTATGTTGCATTAGGGAGTGTCGATAAATGAGTAGTGACGATTATGAAGATGGCTGTGATATTGATTATGACTATGAGTACATTGGCATCAGCAGGGATCATGATGACGATGATAGAGAAGGTGACGATGATGAGTGATGAAGACAGTGACTGGGACGGCGATGGTGACCTACGATGATGATGACGGAAACGACGATGACGATGATGATGATGATGATGATGATACAATAGACAGTACAATAATGTCTTGGTAAAAATAAGAAAGAATAAAAAGCGCGTATTGATAAAGAAATATGGGCAGGAATCCTGATCGAGAGAGAGAGAGAGAGAGAGAGAGAGAGAGAGAGAGAGAGAGAGAGAGAGAGAGACGTAGGAAATGGCAAAATGAGAAAATGATAAAGAAAAAAAATTGGGGGGGGGGACGGAGGGAGAGAAAGAGAAAGGAGGAGGAGGGGGGAAAGGTGGAGAGAAGGAGAGGAGGAAAGAGGGAGGAGGAGGGGAGAGAGGGAGAGATATTCCATAAATCAGAGTATCGTTATGCTTCACTTATTTTCATATTAAGTGCCTCGACTTTCACCACGGGAGGAAGTGAGGCATGAACTAGAGAGAGCTTGGAGGCCGCAGGGGGAAGTTAGGTTAGTTTAAGCTGCTTTGGACACGGCTACAGTTAAGTTAGGTTAGGTTAGATCTGATTAGGAGATAGTTAAGTTTCATCTGGTTAGACTGGATGAAGTTAGAGTGAGTTAGCTACATTGGACTGTTAGGTTTCGTTAGATCTGGTTAGGCTGGTTAGGTTAAATGTATTTTGTTTAGGTTAGACTGGGCTAGGTTAGGTTGGGCTAGGTTGTATTTGGCTACAGATGGCTTGGTTATAGTGTGTTATTTTAGGTTAGTTATAATTCTTGTATGCAATCAGCTTTGGTTATACGTTAGGAGCTCCCCAACACCTCTTCCTTAGCGATTTAGTTTTAGATATGGTGGTTATTATCCCTTTGTACGTGGTTCATTTCCTTTTGTATGTTATTTATGCATAGTATGGTATTATTGGAATGATTTAAGTCACACACAAGAGGACAGTATGGTACAATAAACAAAATAAGTCGCTAAGGAAAAGGTGTTAGGGAGAATCCTTAACGGACAAGTATAAGGGCCTTGGACACTTATACTCACTGTCTATATAACATACAAATCTGGTGTTATGGTATTAGGGGAATGTGAAAATGCGATATGTAATTCAGTTCCTCAAATTCTTCCTTACAACCGCTGAGGTAAGAAAAACAGTAGACTTCAGTGCATGAAATTTCAATGGGTAAAAAAAAATCAGAGAAAATTTACTTCCCAAAAAGATTCCTCAGTTTTCACTTTATTCATCCTGCCACTGAAAAATATTATCCCAATTAAGGAAGGTGTCTCGTAGGTAGAAAATTTAAAAAGGTAATATGAATAAAGTAATTTTTTTTTTTTTACTAAGAGGGAAAGTGGACATTGTTTCCTTCCTTCTTAGTAAAAAAAAAAAATACCTTATACTAACTTCAGTGTTGTTAATTCAGTCTGGCCTCTCGTTGTGAAGGGACTAAAGAAAATACATTAAACCGGTTGAACTTACTAAAGGGTCAGAGAAAAAGACACTGAGCATAAAAAAATCAATCATCTCTTAATTTACATATCAGTGATCTATTTTGCCCTAATGGCTTTAATTCAGTACTTTCTCCTTTACCGTACGTATCAATGAATTTGCACTCTTTCGTATACGAGAATTATATGTGTGTTTTTTTGCCATATTCTTGCCTCTGTTTTTGCGTCTTACATCTTTCCTTTCACCTTTTTCATCGTCTTTCTCCTCAGTTCGACCCTTCAAATCAACAGTCTTTGCCTACAAACACCCACAAAGGAATGCCATCCTAAATTCACATATTCTACATAATCTTTCATTGTCCTGTTAACCATGCACCTTATTGGCCGGGTGCTTGAAGGTCCAACAGCTCCAGGGTTCGAATCCTAATGCGGAAAGCTGGCACTACGAAATTCAGATATCCATCCACCCTTTGTTAGTCGATATGGAAAATGAATATCTGGGGTAACACACAGGGAGATAACTGGCAATTTGGGTGATGCTGGTTAATGAGTGAATAACCTGCCACAAGCTCAATGATCAAAGATAGGATGGTACCACATTTAAGCGCCTCATGCTGTCTCTTTCACGTTTACCTTTCCCCTTCCTGTCTTCTCTTCCTTTCTGTTTACCTCTGTTATCTTCCTCCTCTTTTTCTTCCAGTATTGCTACCTATCATTCTCTTTTCCAGACTTCACATCACTGACTTAGTAAAATGTGGATGAAATACAAAATCTACTTAAACCTCTGCCCGTCAACTCTCTCCCTCTGCTACTTCCCTCCTCTGTCCTCTCCTTCCACCAGTCTACTTTCCTTCTTCCTCATCTCTAGCATTATTGACTGTTTTGCCTATCTATACCCACACCTCATTGTCTTTCCAACCTTTGTTTTAATTACTCATGGATCCACATCTCATCCTTCCTCCAACTCTTTTCGCCTCAGTTTTATTCCCTGACCTTTCTTTCCAAAACTATTACTGTCTCTCCTTCCATCAGTAAGATCGATGGTTTTGCCTCCACATGTCCTCACTCAAATCCTGAATTTCTACATATACCACACGATTCATTTTCCTTTACTCCTTACCCACCCTTTCCACCTCCTTTAAAATTTCTTTGTCTTTTCTTCGATAATATTGCACCCTGATCATCGACTATTTGCCACTACATTCACACAACTCAATGCCTTTCTAAGCAATCATAAATACTACATGATATAAAGCTCTCTCCATCATTCATCTCTTTTTTTCCTTTGATATTCTCTCCTGTCACTAGTCTCTCTCCTCTCTCTCTCTCTCTCCCCTCCCTCTCTCCTCTCTCTCTCTCTCCCCTCCCTCTCTCCTCCCTCCCCTCTCTCTCCCCTCCCTCTCTCCTCCCTCCCCTCTCTCTCCCCTCCCTCTCTCCTCCCTCCCCTCTCTCTCCCCTCCCTCTCTCCTCCCTCCCCTCTCTCTCCTCTCTCTCTCTCTCTCTGTCATTCTTATCTCTGACTTTTGCATGTATAATTCAGTGCCATCCTGTGCTTTTAAAAATACATGATTCCACGTTCTTTTCTCTCTCACCATAATTTTTCTGGATCACCTCTGTGCTCTCTCTCTCTCTCTCTCTCTCTCTCTCTCTCTCTCTCTCTCTCTCTCTCACACACACACACACACACACACACACACACACACACACACACACACACACACACACACACACACACACACACACACACACACACACACACACACACACACACACACACACACACACACACACACACACACACACACACACACACACACTCTCTCTCTCTCTCTCTCTCTCTCTCTCTCTCTCTCTCTCTCTCTCTTTTGCACATACAACTCAGTGTCATTCCTAACTCCCTTAAATTGTACATTGTTCCACGTCTCGCCCTGCCCTCACCTGTCTTCCGGTTCACTAATTGGAGCCAGGTATGTGATGCGGTCTGGATTAATTAAACGGAGTGATTTTTGTCCAAGAGAGGCATTATCAGTAACTCTTATTCCATATTTATCATTCCTTGAGCGTAAATCCTTGAATCTGTTGGCGTATTATATTGGATTATTATTACTATTATTGTTAGTAGTAGTAGTAGTAGTAGTAGTAGTTGCATTAGTATTAGTATTATTGTTGTTATTATTAGTAGTAGTATTGTTGTTATTATTATTATTATTATTACTATTATTATTATTATATTATTATTATTATATTAATATTATTATTATTCCTATTGTCATTATAATTCTTAGTTATTATTGTTATTGTTGTTTTTTCTTATTATTGTTATTGTTGTTTTTTCTTATTATTATTGTTATTGTTATTATTTGCTAGTAGGTGGGGGCGCTCACCATCCACTCACTCGATGTAATGCTGCTTTGGGTGTCTGCCCTTTCCTCTCTTCTTTCCTGCCTCATCTTTCTTTCCTTCTTTCCTCTTGTGTAGAAATGGGAGTGTTATAGAAAATGGTTTAAGGGTTAACTATGGTAATGTTGTGGAAATCTTTTTAGCGTTCACTGTGGTTTGTTTGTGTTTGCTGTGGGCTTAGTGGAGATGCATAGTTTTGCTGTGATTATGCTTCCTACCATCTCCAGACGCTCTACTCTAGCTGAAAGGAGAGTTTCGAGTTGATGGGGTTAGATATGAGTGTAGTTCTTATTAATTTACTGATCATTTTAGTTCCGTCTTGCAATAAATCATCTGGGGGTCGCTTGAATAAGAAGAAGGGATCATCAAACGGACAGGCTTAAAAGAAACAGTTAGAATGTAGTAAAGAAAAATGAAATCGTGAATATTAAGAAGTTAAAATCCATGATAAATACGAACTCAGGCTCTTAGCAGGTTGTGGGATATTTGACTCTAGAAAGGCTTTATCTAGAATCTTTAGCCTTTCACTTTGATGGCCTTTTTATTCTTATTAATCATATTTGCCCTACCTCAAGGTTTTTATTTAAGCCTAGAAAGGACATCTCACAGTGAAGGCTCTCCCTGTCCCTTTCACCTCATTGTTTTTTTTTTGTTTTTTTTCTTGCTACCTACAGAAATATATATATGCTAGGAGGAACAGCCCTAGGTTGAAAGTTAGAAAATTTAAAAAAGAAGTCAGTTGTTTTTTATTTACGATGGTGAAAACGTTAGCATGATACTCTTCCTGCCACACAACGATTTTATTACCCGTCCCCGCCCCGGAGGGCCTCGGGGAAGGTTATTGTTTTCACTTGGTTTGTCTGTTTGATTTTGTCTGTCTGTCTGTCTGTCTGTTAACTTTACGCGAAAACTACCTGTGCGATTTTGACTAAAATTACAGGGATGATGGGCTATGACCTTCTGATCACCTGATTAAATTGTGGGCCAAACTGGGCCAAGGCCCAGGCTGTAGGCCCCAAAAATGTTATTTAAAAAAAAAAAAAAAAAAAACGGGGACGAGTAAAAATCGTGTTTTCGCCATAATTCCTTTCCATTTCGTCATATCGACATGAAGCCCAAACCTAAAGGTGCATCTTTCAAATCTGCATCCTGTAACATGCATCATTACATCAGGGGGGTCACCCCCCTGTTAGCGGTAGGGGGGTCAGTGTCAGGTGGGTAAGGCCTAAAATTTCAAATGGGCATAAGCTCGTCAATGTTCACCCAATTTACTCCAAATTTGATATTTAACATCTCCGACTAGATATCCTGTTGTGTTTATACGTTACCACTAAAATTACTGCCGGGGACGGGTTTGTTCTGCCTTAGCACCGCATCTTGTTAAACATGTGAAGGCCTTTAATAGTTGCACGGTTAGCCCTAGAAATTGTACATGTTAACTAAAATTTACTGTACAGACTTTATTATTCCGCCTTTTTATTAACCCCTAATGAGATCAAAACCTGTATTCTCGCAGGTTAATGAAGGTCCTCAGCACCGTTTCCTTAGCGATTTATTTTTGGATATACCTGGTTAGTATCCTTCTGTACGTTATATATGCATAATGTTGCCATATTAGATGAAATTATGTAACACAGGGGAGGGCAGTAAAGTGTAATAATCCAAATAAATCACTTAAGAGAACGTGTTAGGGAGCTTCCTTACGTGACAAGAATACTGGTTTGTCATTTTATAATTCATTCATGATTCTTTCAGATAATTCGATATCAGGGAAGACTAATTAAAATGGAAGAGATATTAAAAAGTCTCTCCTAGTTCTGTCTGTCTATTGATTGCCAGACTCCTTAATCCTGTAAGGGGTGGCCACAAACAAATCTCCTCCATGTCGCCCTGTCCCCAGCCATTTCACTGCCCTGCTTCCAGCTCACATCCCCTCTCTCATATACCTCTCCACTCCATCCTTCTGTCTCATCCTCGGTCTCCCCTTTCCCCTCCCCCCTTCCACCTCACCCACATACACTCTCCTCGTCAGTCTCTCTCCCTTCTCTCCACAGGGCCAAACCAGCTCAAAGTATTTCTCCTTATATCTATACCAACTCTTGCACATCCACTTCCACGATTACCTCTCCACTCCATCCCTCCATCTCATCCTCGGTCTCCCCCTTTCCCTCACCCTCTCCACCTCACTCACACTCTCCTTGTCAGTCTCTTGCTCTCCATCCTCTCCACAGGGCCAAACCAGCACTATTTCTCCTAACTCTATCACATCCACATCCACAATCTCCAAGTTGAGTAAAAAATATATATATATATATATATATATATATATATATACAAAGATGTCATTGTAAGGAAGGGAATATCAGCCTTTCTGGAAAAATACAAAACTATACTGATTTTCCTTCCCTGTTCACAAAACCAGTTTCTAGAGTTACCACAATTTCTTGCATAAAAACTGACGAAACTTCCAAGGCAGCATATATTAGAAGAACATGTCTCTGTGATTTATTGCCCCAGGAGAACGTAAAATATCACTGTCAATTTATGGCTGACGGTTTCCATATTAATCTGGTTCACCGGACGATAAAAGCATCTGATAGTGCTGTTCCTTTCTTCAGCTTTTCCCCCTGAGAGGCAAAGAAATCTGGAGTACTGTGCTGTTTTTCCTGTTGCAATGTATCTGTGTTTTATTTCCTGTGCTCTCTTGTTTATCTCATGGCCGGAAGTGCTGTAAGCTATGTCCTACTGCAATGGGAAAAGTTAACCTTTTCTCCCGGTCCTTCATGTATGCAACAGGTCAGCTCTGGAACTGTCATCTTCTGTCTTTATTTCCTACTGCCTATGACCTCCAGTATAGGTAGGTAAGTGGGTTAGTAGGTCAGTCTGTGGGTAGGTAGGTAGGTAGGTAGGTAAGTAGGTCAGTCTGTGGGTAAGGAGGTAGGTAGGTAGGTAGTAGGTAGGTAGGTAGATAGGTAGGTAGGTAAGTAGGTCAGTCTGTGGGTAAGGAAGTAGGTAGGTAGGTAGGTCAGTCTGTGGGTTGGGAGGTAGGTAGGTTGGTAGGCAGGTAAGAAGGTAATACTCCCAGTCCTTCATGTATGCAACAGGTTAACTCCGGAACTGTCTTTCTCTGTCTATCTCCTACATCGTATGACCTCCAGTCTTTCAAACGCAGTGTGTCCAGGCATCTCTAAATGAACAGATCTTGAATTTGGCTCTCTGTTATCTTGTTCTTGTTTTCTTGGAGGGAACAATCTTATGGGCTCCTGGCCTTTGGTTCCTTCTTCCTGGCATTAAAAAAAAAAAATGTACATGTATTATATTTCATGTGCTCTTAAATACTGCAGTTTAGCTACTCTTTTATTTCATGTACTCTTATATTAACTCTTTCACGGCCGGGACAACTCTTGTATCCTTTTCCATATTCGTATTCTATTCCATATTTAGGCCAGAGTTATCACAGGAACCTGGGAGTGGCAGCGCTCTTACCCCTAACATTCTCGTGGTCAGAATAACTTAAGTATTTTATTTCATCTTACGCCAGATGATTTTGCTTAAGAATGAGTCATAGGAAAGTGAATGTTGATGCTTTAAGTCCATGTTTTTCTTCCCAATTTTTGCACTTACTATCGTTTCTCAGTCAATGGCTTGTGATACGAAGCAGACGGTGGTTACAAAGGTTGAACTGGGGTTGGAATGGGCTGGGTTAGGTCAAGTTACTGATCCTTCCTGTTCCGTAAAGCTTATCAGTGTTCCTCCCCGCTACGGATGGCGTACGTACCTTCATGTGTCATCGCTTTAGCACCAATACACAGCAAATTTAATACGTGCCACAGCTGTTTCATTTAAGATTAGTGTGGTGACAGTGCGTGAATGGTGTGTCGGTGGGTCTTGTAGAGAAGTGGGGAAGATTTGTTAGTCTTAAGATTTCCAAATAGTTCCTTGTCCCATTCTGAAAGCAATCTCTTGTTTCATGTGCCCTATTACAGGTGGCTCTTTGATGTTACTGATGCTTTACTCCTTTTACACTAACCTGGCCTAATACTGCTCTCTCTCTCTCTCTCTCTCTCTCTCTCTCTCTCTCTCTCTCTCTCTCTCTCTCTCTCTCTCTCTATCTATCTATCTATCTATCTATCTATCTATCTATCTATCTTGAATGCTGTATCAATGGCTATACACTAGAATATAATGACGGTCACGAAGAAGGTTCATGGGGAGGATGTAGACCCGTAGCGTTGTCTTTTTCCGCCACTGAGCTACGTGAAATAAGTTGCAAATGGACGAAAATCTCGGCCATGTTAAGGCGAACGAACTATATTAACTCTTATGATATTATTCTTGGACTTTTTTTTTTTTTATTTTAGGGCCAAAGTTACCCAACACATTTAGTTTCATCATCATCATCATCATCATCATCCGGACCTCCTATCCCGCCATGGGGCAGGGAGAGGAGTAGCAATGTCCAGACAGCCCAAATTTGCTCAATCCAATAGGCCACTTCTTTTTTTTTTTTAATTACGAATAGAACAGAAGACTATGAATAAAGTCTGTATTGAGCTGCACATGAAGGGGGCTGCACTTTTTTTTTTTTTTTTGAGGGGGGGGGGGAGTAATTGGCATTTGTGAATCGCATTTAAATGAATAATGGAGGGGAGAAAATGCATGTATTATTTGTCCGTAAGGGTCGTAGAGAATTTTGTAGGCTCGAACGATCAGTAAATCAGTAAATGAATGTGTGGCCCATTTCTTTTGGCACTCTGTTGATCAATCTATTTTTAGTCTTCCTTTTCATGTTTTTGGATTCCGCTAATTTGATATGTTAATGGAAATAAGGTTAGAATGATAATGCTAATGATGCCCCACTTAAAAATATGTAACAAAGGCACACACACACACACACACACACACACACACACACACACACACACACACACACACACACACACACACACACACACACACACACACACACACACACACACACACACACACACACACACACACACACACACACACACACACACACACACACACACACACACACACACACACACACACACACACACACACACACACACACACACACACACACACACACACACACACACACACACACACACACACACACACACACACACACACACACACACACACACACACACACACACACACACACACACACACACACACACACACACACACACACACACACACACACACACACACACACACACACACACACACACACACACACACACACACACACACACACACACACACACACACACACACACACACACACACACACACACACACACACACACACACACACACACACACACACACACACACACACACACACACACACACACACACACACACACACACACACACACACACACACACACACACACACACACACACACACACACACACACACACACACACACACACACACACACACACACACACACACACACACACACACACACACACACACACACACACACACACACACACACACACACACACACACACACACACACACACACACACACACACACACACACACACACACACACACACACACACACACACACACACACACACACACACACACACACACACACACACACACACACACACACACACACACACACACACACACACACACACACACACACACACACACACCGCTGCAAAGAGAAAGTGTTCGACCCTTCGTGCCAAGGCGCGCTGTGGTGGAAGACTGCAAGGGTTCAAAGCTACGAGGAGTAAAAGTTAGGAGGTGCGTCCCTTGTGCCTACGTCTCACTCCCGTCTTGGCGAAGCTTAGTAGTGTGTCGGCGTTCTTCAAAAGCAGATATGGTCGGCTTGTTGGCCCCTTGAAGCTAGGACACTATAGATTAGGAACCGGAGTATTTCCATCCAAGCACTGCAATCAATATCACTGAAAATTATTACACAGGCGCCCGTATACCCCGCATTAGCTCTTCAAAAGAAAATATAATTGTGCTTAGAAGTTAACATGGAGCAGTAACATGCAGGAGAAAGGTTATTAAATGAAGAAGGAAAGTATGGCAGCAAGACAGAAATGGTTGAGCCTTAGGAAAGAGAGTGATTCATCAATGTAGCCAAAAAACTATAAAAGCAATTAGTGGGGTCATCTAGGTAATGATATAAGTACTGTACCATCAGCTTATTAGTTTCTCTGCTTTCTACCCTCTCTCTTAATCTCTGTCTGTCTTTCTCTCTCTACGGTTTCTCTCCCTCCTTGTTTACACCTTCACTTGCTCTTTTCCTTGCCTCACTCCCAGTTTCTTCCTCCTTTCATCTTTCCCTCTCTTCCTTGCCTCCCTCAGAATTTCTTCCTTTCTTGCCTCTTTCTCGTTCTTCCTTGCTACCCTCCTAATTTCTTCTCTTCTTCCATCGCTCTCAAGTTTTCCCTCCCTCCCTCTCTTCTCTCCCCCTCAACCCTCATCCCATTTCTGTTTTCCTATTTATTTTCCTCACTTCCTGTCAGTCTCTCCTCGTACCTTCCTTCCTTCCTCTGTATCTCTACCTACTTTCCGTTCTTCCTCAGTCTTACCTACCTTCCTTCCTTCCATCCTTCTCTCTACCTTCCCAACTTCCTTCCTTCCTGCCTCAGTCTTTCTAGCTTCCTTCCTTCTTTCCTTCCTTCCTTCCTTCCGTCCTCTGTCTCTCTACCTTCATCCCTCCTTACCTTGCACTCTCTCTACCTTTTTCCCTCCTTGCCTGTCTCTCTCTACCTTTTTCCCTCCTTGCCTGTCTCTCTCCATTGCATTCTGTCTGTCTCTCCCCTTCAGTCTCTCCCTCTCTTATCCCCACCTAAACTCTCATTTTAATACTATGACCCTACCTATGACCTTGCCCTTCATTCTCTCTCTCTCTCTCTCTCTCTCTCTCTCTCTCTCTCTCTCTCTCTCTCTCTCTCTCTCTCTCTCTCATCTTTTCGTCTCCCCTTCTTTCTCTTGCTCCTTCTCTCCTTAACGCCTTCTCTTCGTTGACTTATCCTATTTCTACTTTTGTCTCCCCTTCCTTCTTACTCATTCTTGGCAGTGATCTATGACCTTGTTTCACTGCCCCTTTCCCCTCCTTCCCTCTTTCTTAAACCCTCCTAATCCCTCCTCGTTAATCCCCGTTAATCCCTCCCCTGTTCCTCCCTGCTAATCCTCCATCCACGTTTCTTCCAACCTCGCCTCCTCCCTTTCATTATATCTCCCTTCCTTCCTTTCAGAATTTCTCTCCTTCCTTTTCTTCTTTCCTGGATTCACGTTTCTCCCTTTCTAGCCTCTGTTATTTTCCTCCCTTCCCTCCCTGTCTCCCTGCCTCCCAAAATCTGTCTCCCTCCCTATATTTTTACCTTCTAGAATCTCCCTGTCTTTCCTCCTCCTCATCTATATTCCTTCCTTCCTTCTCTCCCTTCCCATTTTCTTAGCTCCCAAAATCATTGTCTTTCCTCCTCCTCATCTCCCATTCATTCCTCCCTCCATCCCACCCTCCTTGACTCTTCCTTACTCCCTCCCTGCCTTGTTCCTCGCCTCCCTCCTTTTTTTTCTCCCTTCTTCTCTCCTCTATCTTCTCTCCCTCCCTCTTTGCACTCTCTTTCTCCCTCCCAGTTCTAACCCTCTCCCATCCCTCACAATATCTATCTACGAATCTACAAAACAAGCAAGCACACACACACACACACACACACACACACACACACACACACACACACACACACACACACACACACACACACACACACACACACACACACACACACAACGGTCATACTCAGCTCTCTCTTCAAGTGACAGCCGAGTCTCTTAGTGCTATTAACACCTTCACTTCGAGGACGAGTTCCTAGCCCTAGATACTGGAGGACATAAAGAAAAAAATAACTGAATTCTGTGATAATTTGTGTGACCTCGGGAACGCACCAAAATTTTTTATCAAACTTGCTATGTCGTGCTAAATATCGCTAGAAAATTTTGCTCGTCTCTTAAACTACCTAGGTGTGATTATCAATAACAGATCATTACTCTGGCTGACCACATCATGAGAAGGTACGGAACATGTATACACTGCTTGCAAATATGAGAATAGTATTCACATACATAAATGAAGACATGCTAAGAAGGATAATAACATCATTCATTAGACCAACCCTGGAATATGCATCAATAGTCTGGAGTCCTCATCTCAAAAAAGCATAAAGACAAGATTGAAAAAGTTCAAAGGGCTGCGCTACAAGATGGATACCTAAGCTTAAGGGACCCTAGTTTTGAAGAAAGACTAAACAAACTGTAAATCTACCAACACTACAGGAGAGAAGGAAAAGGAGGTGACATGATAATGCTATATAAGTGCATATCAGGAAAGGAGAAAAATAGACATTACAATGATTACTTAACATATGGAGAAGCATCAGCAAGAGGACACTGCAAAAACTGCATAAGGAAGAGAGGTGATAAAGACGTAAGGAAATTCAGTTTGCCTCAAACAGAGTACAATTGATCAATGGAATGCACTCACTCGTGGAATGAAATATAGTGTGCCAAAACAGTTCACAAATTTAAGGATATGTACGATCAATATGGTCTAAGACACGGGACAATACGAGCTTGACTCATTCCTGTAAAGATACAATTAGGTAAGACCAATTAGGTAAGAACACACACACACACAGAACGGTCATACTCAGCTCTCCTTTCTCTTCAAGTGACAGCCGAGTCTCTTAGTGCTATTAACACCTTCACTTCGAGGACGAGTTCCTGAAAGGGACCTATTACATCCGGATCCCGTCAGACGATTTTATTGAGCTTATAAATCCCTGAAATTCGGTTATCTATATTTTAATTTATTCCAGAGGCTTGCAGACTATTTTCCTTAGCTTTGGGTACATTTTTGATATTGGAGGGAGTAGTTGTAATCCTAATTACTTTCGTAACTATACTATTTTTACCCTAACTTGGCCCAGATTTTATCATGTTGCAGCTTATTTCACGTGGATTCAGTGGCAGAATGTGATACTACCGCTGTACGTCCTTTCCACTGCACTTTTTCGTGACTAGCACCATATTCCAGTGTCAGTCTGTTACTGTTCAGGGCTTCAGGATGGAGAGATGACAATTTTAGGCCAAGTTAGTGTAAGCAGTATAAGAGAAGAAATCGATTAACAAAGGCGTCTGGTGGTGGAGAATAGAAATATAAGCGAGCCATTGGACTGGAAGAGTTAACCACACTGAAAGGAGACGCAAGGAAATAAAGCATCAGAGGAGATAAGTAAAAATGAAGCATATCCCTGGCGACCTCTGTGACTGACCTAAATCTGCGTGGGAAAGGTGTTGTGACAAGGCGAGAGGGGAAGGAAGAGGAGGGAGAGGCACTGAGATCCGCCTAGTGATTTCCGTCCAACGTAGATCTGCATAATAGCTGAGTTTTGAAGGATGAAATATTGACAGCTTGCACCCACCGCCCTCACCCCTCACCCTGCCTTCCTCCCTCACCCTGCCCCTCCCCCACACCCACCCTGCCCTCCCTCCTAGCTTTGGGAATGGAAGAAAGGTGGGAAGGGGTGGGGAGGTGGGGGAGATTGGGGTGAAGAAGGTGGGGAGGTGGGGGAGATTGGGGTGAAGAAGGTGGGGAGGAGAGGAAGGGTTTGGGGAGCATGTGGAAATGGGTCTGTACATTCGCGGACACCAATATCGATTCACTTTACGATAAATAACGAAACAGTGAACGATGCCTTTCGAAACCAAGCGGCGTGGTCTTCAGATTCCTACAAGCTTTTCAGAATATTATGTTGATTTTTTATAATTGTTCGACTGAAAAGTGTACTGATATTATTGTCTGAAACTGTACATAAGATGCCATGAAAACTTACTGACTTTTTCATCCCGGTTGTCGTTATATTTTTTCACCTATTTAGATGTTTTAATTGAGCTTGAGACACCTCTTTAGTGAAGAAGTTAATCTGTCTATCTGTCTATTGCCAGACGCCTTAATCCCGTAAGGGGTGGCCACAAACAAATCGCCTCCATGTCGCCCTGTCCCCCGCCATTTCACTGCCCTGCTCCCAGCTCACACACCCCTCTCTCATATACCTCTCCACTCAATCCCTCCATCTCATCCTTGGCCTCCGCCTCCCTTTCCCCCCCTCCACCTCACTCATATACACTCCTTGTCAGTCTCACTCTCCATTCTCTCCACATGGCCAAACCACCTCAGTGTGTTTCTCCTAACGCTTCCTATCACATCCACATCCACACCACAACCCTCCTTCACATCTTCATTTGTCAGTCTGTCTCTCCATGTGACTCCACAGGCTCCTCTCAGATATTTTCCACCTTAAGATATATTTGAGACACTTGAGTTGAAGAAGTCCTTAAGTTTGAATCACCGGGTCTGGTAATTAAATAGCAATGTATAAAGACCTCACTATCTAAGGGGCTAAAATGTTCTTAAGCACTTTTATAAATATACACCATACACCTTGACCCGTATTCTCATCGGTTAAGAAAGCCCCCTAACACCTCCTCCGTAGTGATTTATTTTTGAATATGGCTGGTTTTATAAGACCTCGCGTATCAGTAAATTAAATTCGGCCAGGCGTAGATATTATTCTTTTTAAAAATTATTTCCATCGGGTCCTGACACTAACATCCATCACTTAACTCGATGATCCCAAACTCACGGAAATTTCTCACGTGACCTTTTCCTTTTTTTTTTTTTTTTTTTTTTTTTTTATGAAAGGAAGAAGGAACCAAAGGCCAGGAGCCCGCAAACCGTTCCTTCCAAGAAAAAAAAAAATACAAAAGAGAGCCAATTCAAGATCAGTTCATTCCTTGCTGGGGAAAGTCTGCATTTAGTTTAAGATTTGACAAGAGTCGGTGAAACTGGTGGGCAGGTGGTTAGAAAAGTTGACTTGTACCTGGATGGACGCGAGTTCGATCCTGGACTGAGGCATAGAATAGTTTGATTATATGAATTACTTTAAAACAGACTTTGCTGTTTTTCCTCAAGACCCTCCGACATGTTATAAAATTCTATCTCTGTCTATAGCCCGACGCCCTAATTCAGCAAAGGGTGGCCGTAGACAAAACGCCTCTAAGTCGCTCAGTCACCCACCATTTGATTGCCCTTCCCCCAGCTCACTCACCCCTCCCTCGTACACCTCTCAACTCCATCCCTCCACCTCATCCTCGGTCTCCCCCTCCCTCTCCCTCCCTCCACTTCATCTAAATTCATTACTCCCTCTAAAACCATTGCAAAAATCCTTAACTAGACGACTGAGCTATGTGTTCAAACTGGACAGTGGATATTGGCGCAGAAGTGGTGACATGTGAAGGTCTGTGAGATGGAGGAGGACTGTTGTGCCTCATGGAAAGGACTATTAACTCTAGTCTCTCAAGTGAACACACACAAACGTATTTATTCTCTTTATTCAGATGTATTATTATTTTTATTCGTACACCCACTGGATTATTATATTTAATTATTTTAGTCAACACTATAAGGATGGAGGGATGGAGTGGAGAGCTATATAAAGATGGAGGGATGGAGTGGAGAGCTATATAAAGATGGAGGGGTGGAGTGGTGAGCTTAGATGGAGGGATGGAGTGGAGAGCTATATAAAGATGGAGGGATGGAGTGGAGAGCTATATAAAGATGGAGGGATGGAGTGGAGAGCTATATAAAGATGGAGGGATGGAGATCATGGAGTGGAGAGCTATAAAGATGGAGGGATGGAGTGGAGAGCTATTAAGATGGAGGGATGGAGTGGAGAGCTATTAAGATGGAGGGATGGAGTGGAGAGCTGTATAAAGATGGTGGGATGGAGTGGAGAGCTTGGATGGAGGGATGGAGTGGAGAGCTATAAAAATGGAGTGGTGGAGTGGAGAGCTATATAAAGATGGAGGGGTGAGCTTAGATGGAGGGATGGAGTGGAGAGCTATAAAGATGGAGGGATGGAGTGGAGAGGTATATGAGAGAGGGGGGAGGGGTGAGCTGGGAGCAGGGCAGTGAAATGGCGGGGGACAGGGTGACATGGAGGCGATTTGTTTGCGGCCACTTCTTACGGGATTAAGGCAATAAATAGATAGAACACTGTAAAGGAAGAACTGGATGAAAGCTGTATATTTAACCCCTTCGGTTCGTAAAGTTTCTCTTGAACTTGAAAAAAAAAATAATAATAATTGTCTGGAGATAGTGCGAACAAAATGGCACTGGAATACTGGTGAAAATGGCACTGGATTATTTATAGGTAGACACCATAATCCTGTAAAGGGTGGCCGTTTGACTTTCAGTTGTTTTACGGGGAGGGGCACTAACCCTCCGCCAACCCACTCTTTAACACGTAGGGAACACGTATGAGGTGGTTATATGGTTACCACCCAGCGTTGTAAAGAGCTTCCTGGATTACAGGAAACCATTGGATTTGTCACTCGACGTAAAACCACCTGAAAAGAAGAGTAAAACAAAAATGACAGGAAAGATGGAAGAAAGAGCAAGAGAGGAGGGCAGACGCAGAAAAAGAATGATTTAAAGTAAAGAAATAAACAGCACTACATCAAGTGAGTGGATGATTGAAAATTCTGTAACTCGATAACTTACATAGAAGTGCGTGTTGACAGGGATTTGATTTAAGGTACAGATATATTCCGTAGAAGTCTGCATATCGAGGGAAATTTATGGATCTGTGCATATTGATTGTTGTCAGAGTTTGCATATCGATAAATCTGATTGAAGTTTGGCTCTGGAAACCTTCTCTTATAAAAGCCTTCACATATAAGGAAATATTATGAAAGTCTGCATATCGACAAAAAATATGAGTAGCCTGGATGTCGAGAGAAAATTTACGCTTGCATATCCACATAAATTTGATCTGCATTCGCGAGATTTATGAAAAGCCCTGAAAAGACAGGCATATTTACAGGTACAAAGAGAAGGCATATACGCAGAAAATATGTATTATGTCTTCCCATTTGATGAATTATACAAATTTACACCAATGAATATCGACAAATTTTTGACCAAAGTTTGCATGTCGACAACTTTGCATATCCAAAAAAAATAAAAATAAAATATGGAAGTCTACATATCGATAAAGTGTTAAAAAATAATATGAATATCACCATAAATTTTATAAAAATCCTGTATTCTCACATTTTCCTTTGACCTGTGAGACGGTGGATTTCTGATGCACATATATTGACCTGATGCAACCTCTGATGGAAATGCCGCCCTCACACCGATCTGTAAATATATACATAAACTACACACACACACACACACACACACACACACACACACACACACACACACACACACACACACACACACACACACACACACACACACACACACACACACACACACACACACACACACACACACACACACACACACACACACACACACACACACACACACACACACACACACACACACACACACACACACACACACACACACACACACACACACACACACACACACACACACACACACACACACACACACACACACACACACACACACACACACACACACACACACACACACACACACACACACACACACATGGAAAGATAGACGGATGGCTAGATGGATAATTGAAGTATGGATATAGAGATGAAGAGGTATGTTGATTGATTAATAGCCTAGCAGATAGACAGGTGTTCAGCAGATAGTCAGATAGGCACACAGATAAACAGGTAACTAGATAGATAGCGGTAGTAAACAGGCAGATAGCTGCATAGATAGACAGGTAAGTATATAGGCAGATAGGTACAAAGTTTTACTCTTCCTTCGCTCGAGAGACACCTGTTCCATGAAGCTGCAAGGTATAATTATTAACTCTAAATAATCTTGCTTTACCGAGTGATGATGGCACACAAAAAGCTTCAGTCTTGTCAGAGCTGCAATGTGTCTAGTTCTTATCACTTTCACAACTGGGCAAGTGGAAGAATTACTAGGTCGGATCCATTACTTGTTAAACCCATGGAGTACTGTGATGATTTCTATTTTTCTTGTTGCCTAGTTTTCATCATCATCATCATCATCATCATCATCATCATCATCATCATCATCATCAACTTGACCCCTTTCCTACCTAACCTTCACAAGACTTCTCTCACTAAAGGTATTAATGAAGGATATTTAACACCTGGAGTTCGTGAAGAGTCTCCCAAGCAGAAGACAATTATTATCTAGAGATGGCAAGAAAAAAACAAAGATAGATCACATTGTATTCTTAACCTGTTCAGTGAGTCTTTCGTGGTCTTCTCCTGATACCTGGAGACTTTTTTCTTTATGCAAGGAAGAAGGAACCAAAGGCCAGGCGCCCGTGAATTGTTCCTTCCAAGAAAAAAAAAAAAAAAAAAAAAAAAACAATACAAAAGAGAGCCAAATTCAAGATCCGATCATTTGGAGATGCCTGGACACACTGCGTTTGAAAGACTGGAGATCATAGGAAGTAGGAAATACAGACAGAGGGAGACAGTTTCAAAGCTGACTATCCCTTTCAGTTTAAGCAAGACCAAATCGTTTTGAGGGGGATGAAAGAAGGCCCTAACTTTCTCCCCCGTCTCAAAACTCTCTCTAAAATTAAATATAAGCGTGTGGAAGCCTCAAGAGTAATATTAAATGACATCTGAAGGCGTATGTGGCTGAACCTGTTATATTTTTGGCTCTCATCACTTTCACAAATAGCCAAGTGAAATTAGCTGATCAGATCATGTACTTGTTAATCGATTTCCTAGTTTTTACTTCCTGGTTAAGTAGACGCGTGCCACCTACATCAGTGTGTGTCTGGGTGGGGGAGTGGGGGTGGGTGGTGGCGTGGAGGGGGGGAAGGAGAGGAGGGGTAGAGAGGAAGGAGAGGGGAGGAGAAGAAGGGGTAGTGGAGGACCTAAGATACCTTGTTCATACTTCTGCCTGAACCAATACAGCTGTCAAATACGTCACAACTAATTTGGTGTAAATATTAAAGTATAGATAATTAATTACGAAACCAAATGATTCTCAGTAACAGCTGGGGTTATAGATAGATAGATAGTGATATAGATAGATAATTGATAGCGAACTTATCTCTGACTATATAGTAAGTTTGGCTGTACACACGAAGTTAAAAGTTTTGTACGCTTTTTCCTGCTGAAACTTAGTCAGCCCCCAACCAAAATGACTACTTTCCAAACACACACACACACACACACACACACACACACACACACACACACACACACACACACACACACACACACACACACACACACACACACACACACACGCACACACACACACAGAGTTGCCTTTATAGTACAGACTCCCTTTCTTATACATAAATTCAACATGGCACTCTTTGTATAACCGTTCAGTAAGTGAGAAATCTTAAACTAGGCGGGGGGGGGGGGTTTCTCCGCCTAAAAATCTCTCTCTTCTGGCCAGGACATCAGTTGTAGCTTGCCCCTTTGCTAATAGACGATTTTGCTCAGCGTAGGAGAGATTTTGGGGGGTTGGAGGGGTTAGATGAAGACTTCGCAGAGTCCCCCTCATCCTACTCGTCCCAAGCTGAGTAAAATCGTCTGGTGGTCGTAGTAAGGTGGAAAATATACTACGAATTGGAGGGATATAGAACAGCCTCCC
Organism: Coenobita brevimanus; assembly: GCF_032717465.1. NCBI lineage: Eukaryota > Metazoa > Arthropoda > Malacostraca > Decapoda > Coenobitidae > Coenobita > Coenobita brevimanus. The sequence goes on along the minus strand of NC_137067.1, from coordinate 4,319,636 downwards.
ATAACCCTCTTGGTAAGTCAGAAGCCTCCGCCAGTGTTCCTCTTGCCAGACGATTTTACTCAGCTCTCGTAATGCCTCTAGTTATTTTAAGATCTTTTGTGAATATTTAGCTTGGTTACTGGTAGAATGTGTGGGTGTGGGTGTGGGTGTGGGTGTGGAAGTGGGTGTGTGGGTGGGTGTGTATGGGTGTGTATGGGTGTGGGTGGGTGTGTATATGTGTGTGTGTGTGTGTGTGTGTGTGTGTGTGTGTGTGTGTGTGTGTGTGTGTGTGTGTGTGTGTGTGTGCGTGAGACAGACAGAGATAGACAGACACAGAGACAGAGACAGACAGAGAGCGGAGAGGAGGAGATAGAAGAGAGAGAAAGACTGGTTCCACTTCCCTCATACATTAACAGTTAACCCTGCCACCACCTCACCGCTAGTCTATTTACCACACCCTCTGGCGCTACTCTGTCTGATCTCTCCTGCTTGGTGTCTTTCATTCACTGATTCCTGTATCATAATTTAATTCATTTCTCCTTCATTTCTCTTATACCTGTGTCCTCAGCAAGCCTCATCTCCATAATGAACACCCAGAATGATCATTACAACTGCGCATAACTGCATAATTAAACAGAATATTGAACAGAATATTAATGCATCACCTAATTTGCAGTCTCTACCTTACGTGGACAAGTAGTTGACATTGCTAGGTACGAGGCTGCCAGTCCAGTATCGCCTATATTGGAATCCTGGTGAGGGGAGCTGGCGCCACTCGACTCAAAAAAAACACACTACAGGTTCAAAGGCCAAAGTTCGAAATTGAGCACTGCGGTTAAGAGTCCCATTGCGTTTGCCCTCACCCTTATGACCTACTCAGTTGTGGTACAAAGACTACAGGTTTTTGCAGTGAAATATTACTTAACAGCTATCCAGTTGCTGCCCCGCTACTTCTCTAATTACTCTACCCTCCAGCGATACTGTACCCTGTCATCACACGCTCCCATTATCCACAGTTCATTGATGGTCTATACCGTAGTGCCCATTCATTCCTACTCCAGACTGTGTACTCAAGGGGAAGCTGACTCACTCTCAGGTGATGAAGAATGATGTATTTGGCCCAACAGTAGCAATAATAATCAGCAACAACAAGGCAAGCAATAGTTACCATAATGTAATGACTGCCCAGGAGCATTTAGAGAAGGTTATGCTTGTAGGCTGAAGCTTGGTGAGGCTTCGGGCTGCAAATACGCATAGCAATTATCTAAAGGATGTTGATGATGATGATGATGAAGTTGTTGTTATTGTTGTTGTTGTTGTTGTTAAACCCGGTCAGTCTGATCGAACAGATGTGTCGACCACAGATTGGCGACTGCTCCTCTTAAATTGTCTTAAAGGTACATTACAGTAGATACACAGGGGTCCGGTGTCCCTTTGTAATAGACAGCGCCTCGCCAGGGTTGAACCAGGGTCCTTTCCCACGGCGAGGTGCAGGGAAGTAACGAGGTTTGGTTCTAGGGTGGACACCGCAGCTGTTCCACCTAGGTCACACAGCGCCGTCACGTGTAGGCTCCTCGTCAGCATCAATATCCATAGGTATCACTAAACATGAGAGTGGCATGTAGGATCATGGAATTCATATATGCATTTCCTTATAGGGCACACACACACACACACACACACACACACACACACACACACACACACACACACACACACACACACACGTGGAGAGCGAGAGGGAGGGAGGGAGTTGGGGAAAAATGAATTCTGTTTTAAAAATCGGAGCAATCTGATGTCAGCTCAAGGATAATGATATACAGCAGGGATCTCGTATAGGCAAGGAATACAGCTCGTCCACCTTAGTCTGGCGGAGTTTTTCGTCCTTTTGCAGCGTATCTCGTAGCTTAGTGGCAGAAAAAATAAAACCACGGCCTTGCATCCATTCCATAGCACTTCTTCATGACTCGCGCCATATTCTTGTTACCGTTCAGCATTGAGGATGGAAAGATGGTAAATTTTAGGCCAGGTTAAAGTGGACAGAGCATAGTACGAGAGACCTTGGGAGTGACTAGACACTGAGCTTATCGCGCGGGGAGATAAAGTGGGGAGCAGCTTAACAAGGAATTAGATAGTGGTGGCTATAAAACAGGTGTAACAGCGTCCACATTATAAAAAAAAAAAATGAGCTTGAGCTGGGATAATTATGTTCACACCATCTTTTCACAGTTCTGTTGCCAAAATTCTTAACCATCAGAGTGAATATTATAGCGAAGAAGTGCGACCGAACATTTGTGATTCTTATAAAGATTCATTTGTATGGAGATTCGTTCATGGAGAAATTATTTAGGTTCTTGATGAATACTTCTCTTGGACTTTACTTGGACTTAAGGGACTCAACGTACAGTCGGTGTGTCAAAGGGGGAGTGGGGGTACGGGGCAATTACGGCCAGGTGTGTGCGTAGCGGTACACCTTGATCTCAGTGTGGGTGTGAGAGGGTTTACGGTGAACTGGGGGCGCCCACCATCCACTCACTTGATGTACTGATACCTTCTATCGATTCTACCCTGAGTGACAAGCCAATTTATTTCTTGTAACCCAGGAAACCATCTTCTATACATGGCGGCATCCTTATAATCAGATGGAAGCCTCGTGGACTAGAAAATAAAGCAGCCTAAACAGGATGTGGTCCCTCTCACGTAATGCCACTCAGGGAAAAGGAACTGGTCTCTAGCCTCTTACGGGTGAACTGTCCCGGCCCCGGTCCCCTACACTTCTGTTAGGACGATAAAAGATTAGATGATAGACTGGGGAGTGCGAGAGGTAGGTGTAAAAAGGAAGAAAAATACTGAATACTCAAATACCGAGATTGTTTTTGAAGAGACAGCAGTTTCAGGCGACTTCATCTCTCTCCAGTGTCCACTTTTATTTAACAACATTTGGAGATACAAAAAAAAACAAAGGAACAGCCTTATCTTGGTTTAAAAAACAGTCACAAGGAGAACAATACAAATTTTGAAACGTGAGTGACCTTCTTGATGGTCTGGATCTTATTTGTATACAGTACCGAACTTACAATCACAGCACGTTGAAAGAGAAGGAAGAGGAGTGTCTGATGAGTGAAGCATTGCAAGAAAATTAGGGAGCGAGGATGAGTGAAAGTGCACAGGAAAAGGGAGAGGAAGTGTTCAGAGATATTCACATGCCTTGGAGGTGGACAGAGGAGTTCGTGGGCTTGAATGTGTGTGAATGTGTTGTGCATTTGAGTATTACTGAGGATGATGTTGATAATTATACCTTCGTGCTTTCTCTCTCCTCGTTTGTGGACCCTACCTCACTATATCTTTAGGGGGAAATGGGTCATGATGTAGTAGTAGTAGTAGTAGTAGTAGGAGTAGTAGTAGTAAAAAAGTAGCATATCGTTGGCGTGTTTGGGGCCTACGGAGTGTAATGTGAAGGTTAGTGTTAACTTTCACATTACGACTCCAAATGGTGAACTGTATTATCAAGGTTGGTGATGATCTCCACAATATAGTTTCCAAATGAATGGAGGCGAATTACAAAAAAGTAGTAGTAGCAGTAGTAGTAGTAGTAGTAGTGGTAGTAGTAGTAGTAGTAGTAGTAGTAGCAGCAGTAGCAGTAGCAGCAGTAGTAGTAGTAGGTGAAGTTTTCTGTAGTTGTAGTTGTAGTTTTTCAGTGTCTACGCGCTTTCCTGTACCTCTTCACCCAGGCTAAGGCGCCGGATGCAACACCCACACATTTTTTTTTTTTTTTTTTTTTATGCGAGGAAGAAGGAACCAAAGGCCATGAGCCCGCAGTAACAGTTCCCTCCAAGAGAAAAACAAAATACAATATAGAGCCAAATTCAAGATCCGATCATTTTGAGATGCCTGGACACACTGCGTTTGAAAGACTGGAGATCATAGGCAGCAGGAAATACAGACAGAGGGAGACAGTTCCAGAGCTGACCTGTTGCATAAATGAAAGACTGGGAGTAACGGTTAACTCTTGCATTAGAGAGTTGGACAGAAAAAAGATGAGAGTTTGCTGCTAGACGGGTGCTACGCGCCCGTCGTAGAGGTGGAGGAATGCAAGCAGAGAGTTCAGAGGAGCAGTGACCATTAAAGTAGCGATAGAGAAGAGATAAAGATGCAACAGTGCGGCGAAGAGACAGAGGTTGAAGGGAGTCAGTAAGAGGAGGAGAGTTAATGAGACGAAAAGCCTTTGCCTCCACCCTATTGAGAAGAGCTGTATGTGGGGAGCCTCCCCACACATGAGAGTTGTACTCCACACAGGGGCGGATAAAACATAGACGGTTAGGGTGAGGGTGAGGGTGGGGGCGAAGGGTGGGGGTGAAGGGTGGGGGTGAGGGTGGTAGTGAGGGTGGAGGTGAAAGTGACCTGTTGTTTGACCTTCCGCCCTCCACGGGTCACGAAGCACTGAATGGAGCTTCGAACGCCGACATAAACGAACTTGTGTCTTGCATTCGTCCCTCTTAATTTGTCTGAGATTTTAGTCCTTCTGCAGCATATATACAGCTTAGTTCCAGCTTTACGTTCTTCCCATACTCTTTGTACCTAGCGCCATAGTCTAGGTAAAGCTCAGTCCTCTAGATGGAGAGATAGGAGCTCTACACCAAGTTAAAATGCTGAGAGTATAGTGGATTCCCAGAGTCACACATGGCAGTGTATCACCTCGCTCCATAAAAAGGGCAAGTAGAGGCGTAGAAGAGGTAGATGGGCGTAAGGTAGTTTGATTTGGAGTAAGCTTTATCGGACGAAAAGTCGTATTACAAGTGGCTTTTGCAGATTCTTAAAACTTCTTCCTCAGCGATTTATTCTACACGTCACCTCAGTATCGTCTTGTATGTTACCGACGCAATCCATGCCGGTAGGGAAGCGAAATAAATAACATGGAGGAGAATGCTTCGTTGCAATAATAAATCGCTATGAAAAAGGAGCTACGCAGCCTACAATGCGACTTAAAATATGGCACGTGATGAGGATTTAGGAGATGAATAAATCACAAGTCTCAAGTTTGACTATAATATCAAGGCTTGTATTCTCGTATGTCCTGGAAGCTTCCTAACACCTCTTCCTTATCGATTTATTTTTGGATACGGCTGCGTAATATCGTGTTGTACGTTAGTAATGCGGAGCGTGGTGATAGTAGAATGATTTAAGTAACAGATGAGGACGGCACGGTGTAGTAAGCAAAATAAGTCGCCTAGGAATAGATGTTAGGGAAAACGACTCTTCCTTATCGATTTATTTTTGCATACGGCTGGCTAATATCGTGTACGTTAGTGATGCAGAGTGTGGTGATAATGGAATGATATAAGTAACACAGAAGAGGTTGGCACGGTGTAATAAGCAAAATAAATCGCTTAGGAAGAGATGTTAGTGAGCTTCCTAAACCGACCAGAATTCCAATTTCCTTATTCTCAGTCAAAATGTTCCTCATGAAAAATTCTGAGTTTGGGGACCTAGGTTCCTTTCGAGCATAGTTAAGCTGTTTATCGTTAGGCGACAAATAAGACACGTAATTTGCAGCTTGAAAGGGTTAAAGATCAAGCCACCTTGTGAGACAGGGATGGAAGAGAGGAAGAGGATGAAGAGGGAAGTTAGGAGAGGAATGAGAGGACAAGGGAAGCAGAAAATAGACAGTGGATGGAGCGGTTGTGAGGTTGGTGCAGGTGTGGTGAGGAGAAAGGGTTATAGATCGAATTACCTTGTGAGAAAGGGATAGAAGAGAGGAAAAGGATGAGGAAGGAAGTTAGATAAGGTATGAGAGGACAGGAGAGACAGAAAATAAACAGTAGATGGAGCGCTTGTGAGGTGAGTGCAGGTGTGGTGAGGAGGAGAGGCAGAATTGGGGGTCGGGGGGGTTGGGGTTATCAGAGCGTGACTGAGAGGAGGAAAGGAGGAAGTTATAGAAGCAACGTGGAAGTCAAGAGCAAGGGCACACACACACATATTCTCCTTCACACAGCTTACTTCCTGCCCAAAGGTCCTCCTCAGGGATATCTAAAGTTTCTGACACTTAAAGCTCCCCACCACGATAGCCACCTGTGTATGTAATTTTTTTCGCTACCTGAGTAATGCCACTAATAAGATACCTCGTGTACTTAAGGAGCTAATGAAGGTAGTCCAGCCTCTAACCTAAGAAATGTATACCCTAAACTGACTCAAATATACCTTAAAAGTCTACCCTAAACTGACTCAAATCTACCCAAAAAGTCTACCCTAAACTGACTTAAATCTACCCTAAAAGTCTACCCTAAACTGACTCAGATTTACCCTAAAAGTCTACCCTAAACTGACTCAAATTTACCCTTAAGATTACCCTAAACTGAATTAAATCTACCCTAAATAAAAATACAAGTCTACCCTAAATAAAAGTCACCCTAAAATGAATAAAATCGTCTGACAGTAGGAGAAATAAAGAAAGTAAAGCCACGTCCTGAGCCGGATAAAGTTCTGTTCGATATGTATAGCTTTTCAGTATCGACCTGATTTTAGTAATATATGAGAGACTAATAACCCTTTCATGATCGGGATTACTCTTGTCTTTTGTCCAGGCTTACAGTGGAAAGTTTTATTAAGCTGAGAGTCATGGGAGTCTGAGAAAGATATGTCAATTTTATAAAGCTGGGTGAGTCATAGAAGCTTGAGAAATATAATACTGTCAATTTTATAAAGCTGAGTGAGTCATAAAAGCCTGAGAAAGACTGATAAAGATAATAGTCAGGTTTGTTAAGCTGAGAGAGGCATAGAAGACAGAAAGATTATACTGTCAGTTTTATAAAGCTGAGTGAGTCATAGAAGCCTGAGAAAGATAAGTCAGTTTTGTTAAGCTGAGAGAGAGCTATAAGAGATAGAAAGATTATACTGTCAATTTTATAAAGCTGTGAGAGAGAGCAATAGGAGACAAAGATTATACTGTCAGTTTTATAAAGCTGAGTGAGTCACGCGATCCTAGAATGATAAAACTGTCACAATTGCTTTGATGGTCCGAATAAATCTAGTATCCTATCCCACCTAACGCCAGATTATTTCATTCAGGTGACAGTGAGCCTACAGGTGTCTGAGAGTTTTAATATGCCATTGCTGACCTTATGAAATCTCTTAAGCCTTTCACTTCTACTGACGCCCTTGGGTATTGTATTCATCCTGACGCTAGACTGTTGTGTTCAGACAGAGGAAAACAGTAGTAGTAGTAGTGGTGGTGGTAATAGTAGTAGTAGTAGTAGTAATTGTTGTTGTTGGTGGTGGTGGTGGTGGTGATGGTTGGTTGTTTTTGGTTTTTGGTGGTGGTTGTTGTGGTTGGTTGTTGTGATTAGTTGTTGGTTGTTGGTGTGGTGGTGGTTGGTGGTTTTTGTGGTTGGTGGTTGTGGTTAGTTGTTGTTGCTGGTTGTTTTTGTTGGTTGTTGTTGTTGATAGTTCGTCTTGTAATTCCAGGTTCATTTAAATGACAAGCTAGTAAACTGCAGGCTGAAGATACCTTCTCCTACAGTCCACCATCATCCTTTCAGTGGATAGGGAGGGAGGTGGGGGCGCGTGCCTAACTATGCAGGGGAGCGGCCCAGCTATGTCAGTGCCACCGTGTGAAGGCACCCCTCTCCAGCACCTTAACATAGCACTCAAAGGGTAAAAATCTAATTCACACCGTTTTTCACTGCTGCGATTTTTATCAGTTTACAAGAGAAAAAAATGTCCATACCAGTGCAAGGAAAAAAATATCCATACCAGTACAAGGAAAAAAAAAAATGTCCATACCAGTGCAAGGATTAAGCTAACAAGAGTACATCCACCGAGGAGAAAGCCAAGGCAGTAAACACAGGTGGAGCAAGGTGGCCAGCACTGTTACATCTTGGTTCAGTAGGGTGGGCAGGGGCGACAGGGCGTGTCTACATGGTGCTCGCCTGGCTTCCTCAGTGGCTGTTTGATGTTGCCGCCGCCCTTATTAGTGGCAGCACCTGGGGTATGCACGGGGGACTAAGAGTGGTAGGGTAGCGCACGTGGGTGGTTGGACTCCCACTTAGCTATTGTCCGGGTCCACTTGGGGAGGTGGTGGTGGACTGGTGGCTCAGGGAGGGCGCTGGACTGTGAAGTTGATAGAGCTGTGGGCTGGAGACCGTGTGGTATTAGTGGGTAGAGAGCTGGGCTGCAGACCCTAAGGCGATAGAGTGGATAGAGCAGTAGATGGAGTAGAGGACTGGAGATCGTATGGTAATGGAGTGGATAGAGCGGTGGGCTAGAGATCGTACGGTGATGGTGTGGACAGAGCAGTGGGCTAAAGACTGTACGGTGATGGAGTGGATAGAGCTCTGAGCTGGAGATCGTATGGTAATGGAGTGGATAGAGCGATGGGCTGGAGACTTGCAGTGGTGGAGTGAATAGAGCAGAGAACTAGAGAGATCGCATGGTGGAGTAAGTACAAAAATATGGACTGGGAAACGTGTAGTAGTGGAGTGGATAGTCGTGCGTGGGGATGGTGTAGTTGCTTGTTCAATTCTGTCTGTGTCAGGGGAAAGTTTGCGGATTTGAATGCATCTGCACGAGGCTCACTGCTCCTCCATATTTCCCTTCCAACTCGCCGTAAAAACACTGATATCATAGCACCAGGTGTGAGTGCGATGTCCCCAGCGTATCACATCAGAGAGGTATGGAATTAGTAAATAAAAAGGCAGGTGAAGTGAACGGGCTGAAGTGAATCACCTTTCTGTTATAGGTGAACCCCTAAACCTTGAAAAGAAACGTAGCGGGCGTCCAATGTAAGGGGTACTCGTATAAATGGCTGTGAGTGGTCGCATAGTTGAACAGTAACCACATCAAACAAAAACATTAAGTACTCTAAGCGAGAAGCATCAGATCTGTAATGCATTGCTATTTAATCGTTTGGTACTCTTGTATGGACAACACCACCACATCACACTACACCACCGTATATTCATAACTAACAGCAGATCGATTCTACATTAAAGATATGCCAGTTTCTATGCTTTCTAACAAACCGCGCCGCTGCTTTCACCTTTCACGTTACCTCTTGCGTGTTACACTGCATCATTCCACCTAGTTCATCACTCAGCCTCACTCTAGTCCTTTCTGCCTCCCACCTCATTATCTGTCGTCACCCTCAAGATCACTACCACCTTCATTCCCATCTAAAGGGCTGGGGTGAGGAAGGATGTATCAATAAAACAAGGAAAGCCTAGCAATGGGAACTATCAACAGCATGCCCAATGAATTTAACCACATAGTCATTCACACAAGATTCAGACCTTCGGAATCTTGCCTCCACCTTCATTAGATATGCCTTTCACACACACACACACACACACACACACACACACACACACACACACACACACACACACACACACACACACACACACACACACACACACACACACACACACACACACACACACACACACACACACACACACACACACACACACACACACACACACACACACACACACACACACACACACACACACACACACACACACACACACACACACACACACACACACACACACACACACACACACACACACACACACACACACACACACACACACACACACACACACACACACACACACACACACACACACACACACACACACACACACACACACACACACACACACACACACACACACACACACACACACACACACACACACACACACACACACACACACACACACACACACACACACACACACACACACACACACACACACACACACACACACACACACACACACACACACACACACACACACACACACACACACACACACACACACACACACACACACCTGTCGGATAGAGTCATATCGTCGACCACAAATTTAAGAAAGGTGTAGCAAGCTCTTGTCATGTGCTTCCCCGTACATACTGCATTCAGAACCAACCCCGTCAAACCTATTGCATTCCCACCCAGTACTGGACCTACTCGGTGTTATGCATACTGATGATTGGAATATTTCCTTTGCCTCAGCTTCACGGAGTTATTAGATGGTATACCTTAACTATTTATTCACCAGTATCTGTTGGGAAGACGATTAACCAGCTAATACGCAAAACTGTCTTCTCTCATCTGTATACTTCAAGTAGTCGCATCTTAAAACATAAACAATTTATGATAATCTATAAAACATGAGGAGAATTAAATCATTTTCTGTTTGTATGATGTTCTTCACGGAAAATAAGTTTCAGGACAGACGAACAAACTTGTGAACTCTACCCTTGAGCTTTCATAAAATTTCATACAGCATTATCATAGACATCATACCAACCCATATCACACGCTGTTTCCATGCGTATTAGAGGAGAGTTTCATTCTTAAATAATGATGTCTATCGTCTTTTTCAAGTCTTCGGTTTTTGTTTCTGATCTTGCTAGCCTACATTTTAGGAACGTGTATTGATTACAGGCTTCATATGTTAACGAATTTTTAAAACTGAAGCATTATTCATCCCGTATCAAAATTCTATGCACTTTATTAACGGAGGAACTTAATATTATACTTTGTAAACGCAGCATTGTCGTTGTCACTTACATTTACTCTTACTAGTAGCACCATGGCTCATGTGTAGACACTGGCCACCACTGCCTAACGAACTACTGGGCAGCGTGTTGCCTCATTGTCATTCTTCTCTTAGACTGTGGTTCCCGATGCCTATCTCTCTGACTGTACCTCTCTCCGCAGCAGGGAATCCAAGCCCTCCATATTGTCTCCCACCTTACACGGTACCTTCAAGCAGAAAGCACCACGTCACATCACATTCGATGCATCCACAATAGGCATATCAGTATACCGTAATCCATAACGCCATGAATACTGTCACCCTTTACAGACCAACCTTACAAGACTTAATTTACAACTCTATTCTGATACAAGAGTCCGGGAAATCTTTATACATTCACTACATCTACATCACCATACCGTAGGCCAATATCCCTTCAATACTACAACCCTCTACAACGCCACTTCACAATATTAACCATTTGACGACGAGAGGCCACACCTAAACTGAAGGAAATACCTGGGAGTGGAGGGGGGAAGCAAATCTCGTTAAGGTTTCTATCGTTCGTTTTAGGGATATGCATCTACTTTCAACTCTTTTCTACGTTTCCTTGCATCGCTGTTCACCTACTCACACTATCATTCCATATCACCACGCCATAAAATCACGTCACCTTAAGCCATTTACGTACACTCTTGAGACAGGTTATGCTCATTCTGTAATCCATGGCTGAAAGGAAGTCATAGGATGGATTTAACACCGTTCGAAGACCCCTCCTCCTGTACTGAGGTGGTACTTAAAGCTTTACCAGACTCCATGAGAAACAGTTAGCGATGGCGTTGTATCTTCGGCAGTTTAGTAAAGCTCTGAACTACCAACAGCGTGTTCGTTCGATGTGGGCAGTATAATTAAAAGCTATATCGCGAATGGAGAGGCAGACCCCAAGATTTAGGTGATAATTTCTCTAGAAAGTAACGAGGTTGGAATGTGTCTCGCCTCTTTTATTGTCATTGTTGAGTGTATTCTGTAATGTGGGATGAAGGGTGAGCATACTAAATACCTCTAGGCGCTTCATAAATATCCATCATAAAGTAGGGACCCTTTTTCTCTGCGGTTTAAGTTTCAAACATACGGTCGTCTATCTTACGAAGGGACAACAAGCATCCTTCCTTACTCCCAAACCAGCCCGTATCATCAGCCACATCACCGCCAGTCCCCAATACTCATCGTCCCTGAACAACACCCAGTTCTGCCACCACACATCACAACAACTACCACTCCTCAAACCTGCGTCACCACCTAAAACAAACCCTGACCTCATTGCACCGACCATTATCCTTGGAACTGCACCTCATCACTCACTTCCCAAACCTACGTCACAGCTATCGTACTTTTTCTAACCTCCTCACCACCCAGTTAAAAGTCTATTAGGCCCACCTCACGACTCACTCTAGCGTCATCACATCAGTCAGCTTCACCTATAGACAAGAGGACACTCCTTAGTTAAATAAAACGGTCTGCCTGTAGCATAAATGAACTAGGAAAAGATGTCATTTACTAAACATAATTACATCTCAGCACTACACCATCCTGCATCGCCACACCACATACAGTAATATCATAAAACCAGCATCACTGAAATCACCATCACATATCTACACCACACATCACTATTCCACCCAGCACCACAGCATCACTACATCGCCTAACATCATATCACTATCACTAATCCACATCATCAATCCCACACCATCACTCCACTGCATCCCTTCACAACACACGAACATCCGTCTAACAATCACCACACCACCATCCCACATCACCAACCCAAAGTCCCACACCACACCACCGCCCTACAATACCACATTATCGTCCCACCACACCACGCCACCACCACACAACACCGCCCCACCGCCCCACACCACACCACCGCCCCACACCACACCACCGCCCCACACCACACCACCGCCCCACACCACCACACCACCGCCCCACACCACCACACCACCGCCCCACACCACCACACCACCGCCCCACACCACCACACCACCGCCCCACACCACACCATCGCCCCACACCACCACACCATCGCCCCACCACACCACCGCCCCACACCACGTCACCACCCCACCACCGCCCCACCACCACACCATTCCACCACACCACTCCACCACACCACCACACCACTCCACCACACCACCACACCACTCCACCACACCACAACACCACACCACAACACCACACCACAACACCATACCACAACACCACACCACAACACCACACCACAACACCACACCACAACACCACACCACAACACCATACCACCACACCACAACACACCACACCACAACACACCACACCACACCACACCACACCACACCACACCACACCACACCACACCACAACACACCACACCACACCACACCACAACACACCACACCACACCACACCACACCACACCACACCACAACACACCACACCACACCACACCACACCACAACACACCACACCACACCACACCACACCACACCACACCACACCACACCACCACACACCACACCACACCACCACACACCACACCACAACACACCACAACACACCACAACACACCACAACACACCACACCACACACCACAACACACCACACCACACACCACACACCACACCACACCACACACCACACACCACACCACACCACACACCACACACCACACCACACACCACACCACACCACACCACACACCACACCACACCACACACCACACCACACACCACACCACACACCACACCACACACCACACACCACACCACACACCACACCACACACCACACACCACACACCACACCACACACCACACCACACCACAACACCACACCACACCACAACACCACACCACAACACCACACCACACCACAACACCACACCACACCACACTACCCAATCAGCGCAAAGAGCTAGGTTCGGCCAATTTCCTGTAAGGTCGGTAAGGTCGAGAATAGCCCGGCCTAACATAGGAATTCCCACCTTATTACCCCAGACCTTGTACGTATTTACCCAGGCGGGGGGAAAAAAGACGTATAATTGTTTCTTCCGTGTGCCACTCGATGCTCTCTCTCTCTCTCTCTCTCTCTCTCTCTCTCTCTCTCTCTCTCTCTCTCTCTCTCTCTCTCTCTCTTCTTGGCCAGTGTTTTTTTGTTTTTTCTCTCTTTTTTTTCCTCTATGGTTTGTCATGCCTTCTTTTCACTTCTCTTTTCATCTCTCCTCTCTTCTCTTCTGTCCTCTCTTCTCTTCTCCTCTTCTTTTCGCTCTCTTCTCTTCTCCTCTTCTTTTCGCTCTCTTCTCTTCTCCTCTTCTTTTCGCTCTCTTCTCTTTTTCTCTCGCTGAAAGTTACCAGAAACCAAAATACTTTCAGCTCGGTAACCCAACACTAGGCAACCATCTCGAGATATGTGTGTGTGATGCCACGAATCCAGCCCCACTCTTCCTTCGTTTTCCCTTTTTTATCTTTTTTCCTTGCGTGTGTGTGTGTGTGTGTGTGTGTGTGTGTGGGTGTGGGTGTGGGTGTGGGTGTGGAGAAGCATATTCCCCTCATCAATAGAAAGTACACGAAAATAAAATAATTTGTTTGAAAGAAAATTGTAATGGAAGTCGAGTAGTCTAATGCGAGTGTGTGTGTGTGTGTGTGTGTGTGTGTGTGTGTGTGTGTGTGTGTGTGTGTGTGTGTGTGTGTGTGTGTGTGTGTGTGTGTGTGTGTGTGTGTGTTTGCGTGCGCGTACCGTCACTTATGTTCATACCATTCAGCTAATGAGTCTCGGAAACGGGCTCCTTAACCTGTCTCTTAGGGTGAGCAGAGAGAGAGAGAGAGAGAGAGAGAGAGAGAGAGAGAGCGTCCCAACCGTACCTACACAGTTGTTTATATCTTCAGGAAAAGTGTAATTCTTTCTTGAAATATGTGATTACACCTATACGATAAGGTCATTCATACTTCCTGTTTCCGTGTAGTACAAATAGGTACACGGAGTACAGTATATTACATGCCCTGTGATTGAGAGAGAGAGAGAGAGAGAGAGAGAGAGAGAGAGAGAGAAAGGGAGAGGGAGAGGGAGAGAGAGATAAAGAAAGCGAAATGTATGTGACTGTGCATTTATAGAAACTTCACACACACACACACACACACACACACACACACACACACACACACACACACACATTTATATAAACCGTCCATATACTGTACACTAATAATACACACAGGAATTTTAGCGTGTACCGTGCAGAAATGAAATTACACGGAAAAGATGCTAGAGATCGAGCAGAACAGGTGAGCAAGTACCTGCATGCCAACGGGGATTAGAATTAACAGTGGCCTTATAAGCTGGAGCGCTCACCATTAAGCACAGCCGAAGCATGCATTCTCTATATAATTATTATCATACTTTGGGATTATTTTTTTACTTGACACAGGACGCGAAGCCAATCCTAACACCTTGAAGAATTAGATGACGATTTCCTTCCGCTTTTAGTTTACTTCTGCTGTTTCCAGACGATTTATTTATGCCTTAACACTGAGGGAAATGGTACAGGCGACACCTAATCCCTCCAATCAATAGGAGTCTCGTTGAATTAGATCGCCTGATAACTAGACCTAAATACGGATGGAGCGCTCGTCTTCAAGGAGTTAAGTTGAAGGAAATAATGTGGCAATAGAATGACGAGAATATAGCCCTCATACATAAAAGCATTTTGTAGGGGACACGTAGAGCTGGCGGGTGCGCTAGGGGACAGGCTGACTGAGTTAGACTTACCAGGAAGGAGTTAAGGGGCCTTGGGCGGGTCGTGAGAGGGTGTCAGGGCCGAGGGGAGGGGGCAAGGCGACACCCACACACCCACACACCACCTGCACCACACCACACTTTACATTCAACACCTTGGCTACACATACTGTTTCTTATTGCCAGTGAATCCTCGTTATCACCATATAGTCATCAATTAAACACTACACCACGGTTTATGTTCGACACCTTTCGAAACATGAGTTGGGTCCTAACATCAGCTCGCCGTCCCCTTGGTATATATATCCTACCACCACCTAGATGACTTCCTACCTAGCTCACAGCACAACACCTGTACCGAACCACCTTATATATGCAGCATTTTAACTACATATGCTTTTTTCATAAGTATATCTTCACTAACACTGCATATTCCACCCATACACCACACCACACCACACTTACTTCCAACACTTTACCTGCTGTGTTATCTAGTATCACAGCTACTACTTCACTCTGCGAGATGCTTCATATCGCCATACATACTACATCTGCATCACTTAGCGTCACACTTTGCGATCAACACCTGAGATAAAATACTGTCTCTTAGTTGTAATCGTGCTGGTGCTGTGTTTCCGATCACCATAAAGGTCACATCAGCACCATGCTTTTTATCGAACACCTGCACTACGTAGATTATCCCTTATCACCGTTATCCTCACCAGCGGCATTTTATCACCATCACCGTACCACACTATCACCACTGCTCACGTGCGTCACAGTTCTATTACAGTCACAAGACAAATTGTATTCACCATCTACGTTATATGTTTTCTCGTATCAATGCCGAGTCATCACCTTACGTTACTTCTTTTCAACACATATGCTTACATTTTTTTTTTTGTTAAACCAACTCTACATATGTTGCCCCGCTATGCTCTCACATAACAGCATACTCTTTGCACGTTCACATCACATATGCATTATCACATATGCAACACCAACCTTAAAGTTCAACATCTGTATACTCTTAACACCAGTTCACCCCCAGTAAACACATTATTTCATCATTATCATCATCATCATCATCATCATCATCCACTTTTTTTCCTGTCTAAGACCGGGTGAGGTAGGAGCTGGAAATAGGGGAAGAGAAAATGCAGAAATGACTCAGGTACCAATTGCATGCCCAGTGAAATAAACCAGCTCATCCACACATCATTCAGCCTCATCATCTTGGCTATTAATATTGTTCCATGTCCTTCCTCTACGGCATATCCATTTTTATGTTCAGGAATACTAATAGCGGGTGCGTTTTCATCCGGAACAACGAGACCATACCTAGAAATCGAATACTAGATCATGATTGAAATTATACGAGCTTTAATAATGAGGAGAGGTAATGAGTTCATGGTTGTAAGTCAGATTTAACTTTCATTCTCAGAACAACAACGAGCTGCGAGAAGTGTGTGGAACTTTGATCAATTTTTAAACGTTCTAAGCATGTGTTGTCTCTGATCGATGCAGTTTCACCATACGATATTTTTTGAACATCACCGCAGCTGACTTTGCCACACTAGTTCGTTCCACAGTTCATACGCGTCTCACTTGGATCGGAGCTTCACCACACTTTTTTCCCAACATCTATACCACATTCTGTCTACTACCACCGCTGCAGTCTAAACGTATGGTATATATCTTTTCACTGCCACTACTCACGGGCCACCTGACCTGCTTATGTTATCTTCTCTTCTTATGTTCATCTGGTAGTTCAGTCACAGCCTTGTAGGAGCTCTCTAGTATGTGCTGATTGACCTATTTGCAGATATCCTCGCTTCTTATGTTCGTAATATCAACATCTAAAGTACACTACCTTTACAACGCCACTGCATCACCCTACAATATAGCAATAATTTTACTACCACAGCGATCACGTACAGACCACCACCACCTTCACCACAGCCAAAACAGCCATACAACCATCATAGTTTACACACCACACCACCATCATAGTTTACACACCACACCACCATCACCACCATAGCTCATACACCGCACCACCACCGCCAACCACATATACCACATCACCACCAGCAATTCCACAGCTCACACCCCACCACCACCAACAGTTCCACAGCTCACACCCCACCACCACCAACAGTTCCACAGCTCACGTACCGCACCACCACCACCACCACCACCACCACCACCACCACTTCATAGCACACACACCACACCACAACCAGCACCACAGCTCGCGCACCACAACCAATACCACAACTCACACACCACAACACCAATACCACAGCTCACACACCACAGCACCAATACCATAGCTCACACACCACAGCATGAACACCTCAGCTAACATACCGTACCACACCACCACCACGGCTCACAAACCAACACCATCACCACCACAGCACACACACACCACAACCAACACCCCGGCTCACATACAATACAATACCATCACAGTCTTCACATTGATTCCAGTGCACTTTACAACAGCGCATCAGTAAAAAAAGAATTACATGCCTCTGCCTGTATAGTGATGGCTTTATATTTTGCTAGTCACATATCCTGACTCACGCTGGTACAAAACTACTCTCAAATACCCCAGCCTTTTTCGTACTTGGCAAGTATTGAAGGGGGTAAAATCTGGCTGTCACTCTCCCTTCGAGAAGAGGGTCCGGTTCTGCAAATGACCTCATAGGGACTGATGCAGGTATAGATACAAACTTTACATTGGCCATAAATGACTACTTTGCATAAGGCCTTGAATACAGGAGTCTCTGCATGATATCACTGCTAACAATAACTCCATGTGCAATGACGTATCTTCTGATTTATTTATACCACCTCTGCCTGTGCATTGTAGCCAACTTAGGGAGGGCCTGTAGTAGGGAGGGGGCTTATGGTGTCTGGATCTAACCATTCTGAGTCGATAAGTCTGCCAAAAACTGATTGAAAGTGTCGAATATAGCAAGAACAATTACGTCTTCAAAGTAATGGAATCAAACTTTTCTTATTCAGAGGATGCCTTCTTCTTCATCTTGCTAATGCCCAACTATTTTACTCACTTTAGAACCCCCTTTCGTAATGATGGAGTTGATGAAGGCTATATCAAAGCAGTTCTGAAAGCTCTTACCTAAACAATTTAAGTACATGCAGAGGTGGAGAGAGGTAACAGGGTGTGAATTTATGGTCGACATGACGGCTGAGGACAGGGTGACTTGGAGGCGATTTGTTTGTGGCCAACCCTCTTGGGATTAAGGCGTATGGCTATAAAAAAGTGGACAGATGGGTATCAAGAATAAAATGGGCCGTCATAGCAGTGAAGGGTTAAACAACATTAATGTGTACTGGACAGTGCTTAGAAATCAAGGCATACTTTTTTCTCTTAACTGAAACATTGTAATGATATGGGTGCAGAAATTTGTTTTAATAAAATATACATCAACAGCTATGATGATTAAAAAGTTGTAGTAAGTTCGAAATGGTAAAAATCCCTCCTCACTTAACAAATCCTAAATCCTAACCACGTTCTGTATTAACGTGGTGGTTTGGGCCTTTGCAGGACTACCTGAGATACACTTTATGGTTACAATCTTACTCGTGCGAAGCTTCGAACTACTGCTTGTTTTTTTCACCTGACAAAGGTCTATCACCCATTTTCTCTTTGATTTCCATGTTTAGCCCATTTGAAGGGTAAATTTAACCAATAACCAAGGATACGCATTTCTACCTCATAACTAAGGCAAACTGATGCTACCACGACTTGGTATTAGAGTTGTAGGGGTGTCTTAGTTCCGTCAGATGAAAGCACTGTACCATTTTAACACACTACGTCACTGTATGTAATGAAACTCTGGCGCGTCTTCCTTCTACCTGCTCGTAGAGATTGGAGGTGAACAGAAACTATGGGCCGCCGGTGTACCCATTTTGAAGGTACAGTCGTGAGCAGGTTTCCGACACATCATTCCTGGGTGTGGCAATGGAAGGTGTTAGATGGGTGATCTTTTTATAGCAGTATGAAGCACAAGAAGAGTATCAGAAGGACGAATGTACAGCAATAGGTTATGAGGAGGATGGGTACACAACAAAAGTGGTTGAGAAGGACGGATACACAGCAAAGAGCATGAGAAGGACGGGTGCACAAGGGTTTGAGAAGGAAAGCTATACAGTAAAAGAGTATGGGAAGGATGTATACTGTCTGTCGTTTAGGGAGGAATGAGAAATATGGAAGGACAAATCGCTGGAGGAGGATTGCCATTTGATGTGATGAGGGTACACTTGCCAGTATCAGAAAATATGCCAACGTTCGATAAAAACAAACCGCCTGACCCAAAACACATATATACTTACTGCATCTAAACAGCATTTTTATCGCCTACCAAAATATCTCTTCGGTTGTTCATATTATTGTCGATTATACTCAAAGCTCTTCTAGTCTATATCGCTAACATGGGATAGAATTACACGTCGCCTATGCTATCAGTCTGCCCACACTTAACAAAACCCAAAATATCTCTTCGTCTGTTAATCCCAATGCTCTTGCAAAACCTACAATATCTTTTCGTTTATGTATCTCAGCTATCGTTCTTACCACATACGCATACCAACAATATCTATCCGTCTGTCTGTCTCTATTAAATTGCTCTTAACACACTAGCAAAACCTGTAATATATATTCATCTCTGTCCTATGCTTCCGCTCTTACCACGCTTGCAACACGTAAAATTTCTATTCGTCTTTCTGTCTGTTTATATCTCTCACCACACTCAAAAAATAAATCATATATCTGTTCGTCTGTCTGTCTGTGCAATCACTCTCACTACTCTTGCAAAATCTAAAATATTTTCCTGGATATCTCCTGGCTATCGCTCCCACCACACTATCAAATCTAAAATATCTATTGAAATGTCTGTTTCGATAACTTTCTACTGATCCTGTCTGTCAATTTCTGTTTGTCAGTCTGCCTGTTTAACGGTGTATGAAGTCATGCTGGAAAGTTTGCTGCCAGTCATCCGCCAGCAGTTTGTCATGCATTCCTTATTTTTCATGCCTTCGCAAACGACAGAGTATTCTTCCTTCTGATACTCTTTTGTCGTGTGCCTCATATTGCTTTCAGATAAAAGTTGTTCATGTAGCATCTACTATAGCTACAGCCGACAGGAAAGTGTTGGCAAATCTTTAAGCATGACCGTATATAAGGACGAATACATAATTATATTTTATCATATCATCGATCATCTCGGTGCAGGAGAGGGACGCTTTCACGTGGTGGCACCTATATTACTGGTCGACTCGCTACCAGGTTATACAAACGTCCTTCATCGCCTTCCCTGCCTCCCGGAAGAGGGTGGTGGACTGCAGGAGGAGGACAACTTCAGCCTGCAGTCCACGGCGTTCACATTTAGATTAGCCTGGGGTGAGAATACTAGTTTTTTTCACACATGCTTTTCCGTTTTACCCTCCTCAGATACACCACAGTCACTGAGGGATGACGGAGCCTTAGGTATGCACCAGGTATTGCAATCATCATTATTCTCTCTCTCTCTCTCTCTCTCTCTCTCTCTCTCTCTCTCTCTCTCTCTCTCTCTCTCTCTCTCTCTCTCTCTCTCTCTCTCGTGTGTGTGTGTGTGTGTGTGTGTGTGTGTGTGTGTGTGTGTGTGTGTGTGTGTGTGTGTGTACGTGCGTGAGCTTATGCGTGCATATGTGCGTGCGTGCGTCTGAATCTCAGTCCCTCGCACTTTGTCTCTTACATTCGCATGCACGTCTTTGCCTCACACAGTCCCTTTCACATGCTCCCTCACTCTTCCTCACTCGCTCCATCCCACTCTTCCTCACTCGCTCCATCCCACTCTTTCTCACTCCCTCCCTCACTCTTCCTCACTCCCTCCCTCACTCTTCCTCACTCCCTTCCTCACTCTTCCTCACTCCCACCCTCACTCTTCCTCACTCCCTCCCTCACTCTTCCTCACTCCCTCCCTCACTCTTCCTCACTCCCTCCCTCACTCTTCCTCACTCCCTCCCACTCTTCCTCACTCCCTCCCTCACTCTTCCTCACTCCCTCCCTCACTCTCCCTCACTCCCTCCCTCACTCTTCCTCACTCCCTCCATCCCAGCCATGCGCCAGGTAATGCCATCATCATGTCCCTCATTTATCCCACGTCCCGTCCCACATGCCGCCCGCGAGGCAAGGATGTCAACAATACTTTCAACAACTGCGCAACAATACCGCAACGACTTGACTATACACAGCTGGGAGGCGTCATTCGAGAGAGAGAGAGAGAGAGGGAGAGGGAGAGGGAGAGAGAGGGAGAGAGAGAGAGAGCTAGGGAGGGAGGAAGAGAGGGAGGGAAGGAGAGAGAGATGATGTGGTGCTTTGATGTGATGGAATTCAATGCGATGTTATGCTGTGTACAACCATGATCAAAAATTCACTACCACTCCCTTTTCAGTATTGTCTCTTGTCTCTCATATTCATCACTTCTCAAAAGACATAGGTTATTCTTCCTTCTCATACTTCTTGGTTCTAGAATTTATACTGCTATTAAATAAAAATGGTTAATGAGTTATTTGAGAGGAGTATGTGGAGTTACATGGAGAGACAGACTGACAAATAAGTGAAGGAGCGCTGTGGTGTGGATGTGGATGTGATAGAACGCGTTAGGAGAAATACACTGAGGTGGTTTGGCCATATGGAGAGGATGGAAAGCGAAAAACTAACGAAGAGGGTGTATGCGAGTGAGGTGGATGGGGGGAGAAGGAGGATGAGATGGAGGGATGGAGTGGAGAGGTATATGAGAGAGGGGTGTGTGAGCTGGGAGCGGGGCAGTGAAGTGGCATTGGACAGGGCGACGTGGAGGCTATTTGTTTGTGGCCACCCCTTACGGGATTGAGGCGCCAGGCAATAGATAGATAGATAGATAGGTTCATGTAACACTTATTATCACAGCCAGCAGATAAGTGTCAGCGAACTTCTGTATATTTTTTTATTTATTTTTTTTTATTTAAGTCGTGAACCATATAATTCTGATGCTAAGACTGAATAAGCGAAGGAATACAAAGTCCCTAATTTATGATGGTTATATTCAAAGCACCTGTGATGATATGTAATGGTGTGATATTTTTTCCACATAAAGGAATCGAGAATGGTATACAGACGTCAAATTAATTTTTTTCCCGTATGACAAGAAATGGGAGATATGCCCAACGTTCTTCTTTTCCCTATTCCAGATTTAGTAACATATACGAGGGAGTCTTTCACGCTCTATCCCTCCCAGTGGCCAGGGTTTCACATAGAACTAAGGCTCATAATCCAGTGCTAGGGCGACAGATCGAAATATGATGAGTGGTAGAGTCGTCAAAAACTGTGTAGCAGAGAGAGAGAGAGAGAGAGAGAGAGTTTCGAACCACTGTTTTGATTTTTTTCGGAAGGAAGATGTCTGTTTCTTGTTCATTCTTGCCACCTGCTGACTTTTTATTCTGCTTGATGAACTCTTGTATTGAAGGGATTAATGAAGACGACTCTCTCTCTCTCTCTCTCTCTCTCTCTCTCTCTCTCTCTCTCTCTCTCTCACACACACACACACACACACACACACACACACACACACACACACACACACACACACACACACACACACACACACACACACACACACACACACACACACACACACACACACACACACACACACACACACACACACACACACACACACACACACACACACACACACACACACACACACACACACACACACACACACACACACACACACACACACACACACACACACACACACACACACACACACACACACACACACACATTTTTTCTTCCATATTTTATGAGCAGGCGATTTGGTACCGTTTAAGGATGGAGAGCGAGAGACTAACGAGGAGGGTGTATATGAGTGAGGTAGAGGGGGGAAGAGGGAGGGGGAGGCCGAGGATGAGATGGAGGGATGGAGTGGAGGGGTATATTCTTGTACTGGATCAGGTAGTGAAATCTACTGTATAACCCATCCAGTTAAAAAAAAGTCTCCCTAGCTGAGTAAAATCATCTTGAATTACCATAAGTAGAATATAAAGACGTCGCCATTGTGGGTATTCTATTTATTCTTACTAACATCTCTCGTTCTGACATTCCAGCAGTAGCAATGAAGAAACAACTACTCACTTCTAGCGTAGGGCAACACAACCCGTCCATCAGAACACCGTATTACAGGGCCCTCCGCTCCGCTCTCCTGACACTCATCCATCGTAGGTGTCCTTAAATACTCGAGCTCACCTTAGGCCTAGATCAGGACATCACCCAGCCCATCTCTGCCACCAGCCTTGATCTGGTCTGGGTGAAAACACAGATGACACTTGCCCTGCTTGTAGAAAAACCCACACAACAACACATCTAATGCAACACCGTGCGTGCCACACTAAGACGCAGGCATATCACTAACGGTGTAGGGAAGCAATGAGACAACCACCCAGGGGCAGTTTCTAAGTTGCGGTCGATGGGTCTGCTCGGTGAGATGGGCCAGGTTGAGCAAGGGGCAACAGTCGAGGCCGCATTCGCCTTACGACCAGCGTCATCATGGTACATAAGCAGTGGATTTTATTTAGGATTCTCAGGCTCCTTTGAATCACCGTTAGGCGAATTAAATCGTATGGGGTTAGATTGAATATAAATAAGTATATTCATCTGATTAACACTCTCGGATCCTATGCTGACTTTCAACTGAGTAAAATCGTCCGTTGGTAGTTCTTAAGTCATACAAGAGTTCGCCCGACCATATGAGGGTATGTATTTATCACCGCGTCGGCATTCACCTTACGACCGCCTGGGTACACAACCAAGGGCTTTACTTCCTTATCCTGCAAATCCCAGAGTCCCTGACCTTTGACCTTTAGCGCGTGATAAGTGCAGTTGCTGAGAGTTCCCCGTGGCTGGTAGGGGCTGGGGGGGTCCCTTGTTTCCGCATTGCAAGCCACGGGGGGATACCAAAGGGATCCAGGGCTTAGGAAGGCTTTGAGAGTCTAAGGTATTGAGATAATTGATAGCTATATTGTGTTAAGCCCTGTGAGGATCTACAGTATACGCCTTCATTGTAGCCTCTCAATCTTTGTCTTTAGATATATTAGTTGCCAACCTATCAACAGACGGTAGAACGAAAGGAATTACTACACTACAGTTACGTCAGTATATAATTCATCAGTAAATCTGGGGCCTACCATAGCGAAGTGCAAGACGTTTACATGTCCATGAATCCAACTCTCCCTTAAACAATCGTACGCTTTCTATAATCGTGTTTCCTGTATTTATCGGTAACTTTAATCCAGCCGTACCTACCCTAGACCTTCCTAGAAAAGAAAAAAAATGACTAGGGATTGTACTCGCGTAGGTTGAGGAAGCTCCCTATCACCTTTTCCTTACCGATTTAGTTTTTGTATGTATAGCTGGTTAGTAATCCCTTATGTGTTATTTCTGCCTTCCATTTTCAAGTTAAAAGCCATAGACTTAATAAAATAAGAGAGCAGCAATGTGTAGTTTGGAAATAAATTGCTAAGGAGGAGTTATTAGGGAGCTTTGTAAACAGCGAGAATACTTAAGACTGCTACTCCTTAATTTATACATAACATACAGGAATAAAAGTGTTACGTAGAAAATAAATCGCTAAGGAAGAGGTGTTAGGGCGCTTCCATAACCGACGAGAATAACTGCCTAAGACAACTACGAAGAAAAAGAAATATGTGTAACGAGGAAAATAAATCGATGAGGAAGAGAGATTACGAACTCTCCCCTGCCAACAACACTACGTCTCAAGGTCTGGAGGGATCACGTCAAGTCGAAGCACAACACCTGCGTTCAATACCTCACCGCACCTGGCCGAAAGTGTGAGGTCATTATCAGCGCCTCGATCACCACACACCCGCTGCACCGCCCTTATCAACGCAAGGCTATCGCAGACCCCGATGACAAGGCGGCGATAACACGCAATATTACGATGTGGGAGGGGGAGGAAGAGGCAGGAGAGGGAAAGGTGGTTTGGGGAGACGGGAAGGGGGAGACAGGGCCAAGATGCAGCTCCCACAAGAGTTTCCAGGACTTGTATGCATAAATTCCCCCGAACCTGAAGTTGTATGTGAGATCCCTTGTTTGTAGTTAAATTTTCAGTGGTACAGCTCCATGCATCTAAATAAACAGGCTATTCTAATAATAAGATTTGTATAACACTGCTAGTTTATATTTTAACTTTATGCTTACAGTTACCAGACACCTTACGCCCAAAACTGAACGATATACACACCATATAGATAGATAGATAGGTAGATAGATAGACAGACAGACTGATAGAAAAGTAGAAAGATCGACATAATATATACTGTAGATAGATAGATATTGGTAAAGATTGACTGATTAAATTAGCTAAACTGATCAGTAGACATAAGTAGCTAGATATATATAGATTGGTTGATAGATATAGGCAGGTAGGTAGGAAGATAGATTAATAGATAGGCAGATAGATAAATAGACACATAATTCACTCTTGGGGGACCTTATCAGTAATAAAAATATGATAATCCTTTCAGTCACAAAGTCGTTTATATTTAGTTCTTTCCTTCTCATGAAAATTTTACCCTATGAGAGATTTTTCGAATGAGGGGGGGGGGGGTTGGATACATCAATACAATAACCCTACCGCTACAAGATGCCTCACTTAAGCTAAATAAACTATATCCCCTTTTACTCAAACTTGGCCTAAAATTGCCATCCCTTAATCTTGAATCCTGTTACAAAAGATGAACACTAGACTATGATGCCAGTCACGAAGAAGAGCTATGGGGTGAATGCAGAACCACAATATTCTTTTCTACAAATGAGCTGTGTGAAATAAGCTGCAAATGAAGGAAACTCTGGGCCAAGTTAGTGTGAGAAGAGTATAGTCTGGTTGCAGGAAAGGTATAGAAATTGTCCTCAGGCTGAAAAGATTGCGTTCCTTGACGAATACCTGGTCAGACTGGCGCCAGCGGGATAGACTCGAGTTGATTACAGGTGATAACACACTACACACCTGTGGCTCACGTTTTGCCTTATCTATGATCCCACCGTACAGACTCACCAACATAATCAGTAACTCGTAACTCGTATGTAGGATAATCACACACACACACTCACTCACACGCACGCGCACGCACAGACACTCCCCTGGTCCTTCCTGCAGAACGAATCAGGGCTACGAGAGGAATATTGTCGTATCATTGCTTGTGAATCTTGCTCCTCGGTGTTGTGGTTGTGCCTTATCTAGCAGAGCGCCACTGTCTGCGTGGCTCGTCATGTTGGCGCCACGCGGAACTTGAAGTGCGATTAGTCTTTTTGATCTCTCTCTCTCTCTCTCTCTCTCTCTCTCTCTCTCTCTCTCTCTCTCTCTCTCTCTCGAACAGAAATTTCAACTCATGGACTGCCAGACATTGACTTTTTTCTGATATTCCAATTAACAGCCAAACAATTACATTTACCTCAGAGCCCTACCGAAGCACAAAGTGAAAAGGCCTCGATTAAGATGGCCACCTGGAAATAATAATTTTGTCTCTTGTTATAACTAAAAACAAATTATTTTATTCGTCCTACAGAGACCCTACACAGACACAGGGATAGTTTATTTTTGCCTCAGTTAGACTTTATTCCTGCCGCTGTCACGTGATTATACTTAGCTTTACTTGTGCCTTTCTTACTGTGATTACCACTAACGTGTTTTCCTTGTACAAATCTTTAAGTCTTTTTGATGTTACCTTCTCATGTCACATATTTTGTCCTCTTTTCATATCTCAATTTTCTGGACCTATCTATCTATTGCCAGACGCCTCAGTTCCGAAAGGGGTGTCCACAAACAAATTGCCTCCATGTCGCCCTGTCCCCCGCCATTTCACTGCCCTGCTCCCAGCTCACGCCCCTCTCTCGCATATACCTCTCCACTCCATCCCTCCATCTCATGCTCCCTCCCCCCCCCTCCACCTCACTCGCATACTCTCTCCTCGTCAGTCTGTCGCTCTCCATCCTCCCCACATGGCCAAACCACCTCTGTATTTCTCCTAATGTTTCCTATCACTTCCACATCCACACCACATCGCTCCTTCACTTCCTCATGTGTCCTAAGTGGATTGGAAAATGATGCAAAATGTGTGCTTTCTTTACAAGTAAAGTAATCTGTTCAGGATGTTTCTCTCTTTACTCGTACCTCGTTTTCCCCTTTCCTATCACTTTATTGATCTGTGGTGGTTAAATAGCAGTAACCTTATTGCATGTTTTCCTAAATGTATTGTTTTTCTCTTTTATTTTATTATATTTTATGGGTGATACTGATTCCTTTCCAACATTTTCTTCGTATATTAAGCATAAAAAAGTGATGTCTAATATAGTAAAGTCCATAAACTAGATATTATTCTGTCTAGCCATGCCCTAGCGGTGTGGTGGGGAGGGACACTTTCATGTGATGGCTGAAAGAAAAAAAATAAACAAATAACAGGGCGGTCTCACAGTTTGGTTATATAAAAATCCCTCATTTACGCCCCTACCCACGAAAGGAGGATGGAGGACTGCAAGAGGAAGATAAAGTTCAGCCTGCAGTCCACTGGGTTCACATTTCAGATGAACCTGGGGCCGCGTAACAGCAACATTACTCTTCAGCACTAAAAAATAATAATAATAATAATAATAATAATGAGCGGTATATACATCATTTTCATTGCTGAGATAGTCAGCCCTCTACAGGCGCAGATAAATTCATAGTATATATATTTGTACGCTCCTGACTGGGAATCGAACCCTGGACCTCTTGGATAGAAGTCAGGCACTGATACCACTCGACCACAGCGTAATAAAAGCTGTGACACCTGATATTTTTTTGACGAACCAGGTAAATCCATTATGGGAGGATATTATTTCAGTCACAACACATTAGGATCATTTCACAGCCTCACGCAACTCGGCAAGTGACAGAGCAGTTTTAATCTACACCAGACACAACACGAGCGTCTTTAGTATCATGCAAGAGTTTCAGACACAGCTAGATAAAGTCATAGTATATACAACTGCATAATGTTAGAGCGTTAGGTAGTGCTTGTTAAGAATGAATGTTAAGATAGGACAGGTTTGAGTCTAAGGTACCCCGCCCGCCAGGTAAAGCGGAACACCTGCCCTGATCGACTCACCTTTTATTGGGCAGTCTTGTTGTCCTTTTACCTGGTTCCCTTGCATCTACTCTTTATTAATCTATTTCTCTTTATGACGCAATGATATTCTTTTGTATGTGTGTAATGAGATCTACGTTGATATGTAGGGAAATAATGTACAGGAGAATACTAACTCAATAATAGCGACAACAATGACAGTAGTAGTAGTAGTAGTAATAATAATAATAGTAACAGTAATAGTGGTAGTAATAGTAATAGCAGTAGTAGTAGTAATAGTAGTAATAATAATAATGATAATAATAATAGTAAAAGTGGTAGTAGTAATAGTAGTAGTAGTAGTAGTAGTAATAATAATAATAATAATAATTAATAATAATAAACGGTAAGAAAAGCTAGAGAGCCAATATGTTGCGAAGACGACCGTACTTTCCTCGTTAAGAAAAGTAGCCAAGATCGACTACGGTTCGGAAATTTGCGTGGAGGACAGGTAGAAGTCAGTGTCCGGTGCCCTACCCATTAAGACACCTGCTGCTGGTCGGGTCCGCCTCGCCTCACCTGTGGCTGATTAGTTGATGTCCGTTAGTGGCAGGTGCACACGCTAACAGGGAGGCTTGACTGCATAATTATGCCTCCCTGTTGCCCTTCCTTCAATGCAACACTGTTAATATTTGTGTCTTTGCTTTTTGGCCATGTGGAGAGGATGGAGAGAGAGAGGCTAACTGGGAGAGTGTGAGTGAGCTGGAGGAGGGAGAGAAGGGGGAGACCGAGGATAAGATGGAGAGATGGGGTAGAGAGGTATGTGAGAGAGGGGAGTGTAAGGCCGCGTCCACAGGTGTGCTCAAGCAAGTGTTGGCAACATGTAAGCAACACAGTAACGAACACGCTGCAAACATGTTGGGAACAGCAGCGTCCAGATCATGTTGGCAACATCATGATGAAGTCTCAGCTGCCTGGTATGGACACACTTATCCCATCGCCTCTGCTGCCAGTGTTCAAAGCTGCACTGAAACATGTTTGCATACATCTGTCCAAATACTGCTGCAAACATGTTCCCGAACATGTTGCCAGCTGTGTTGCCAACTTATGTTCGAGTACACGTGTGGACGCGCACTAAGGTGGTGGGAGGGCAGTGAAATGGCAGGGGACAGGGTGACATGGAGGCGATTTGTTTGTGGCTACCCCCTGAGGGATTAAGGCTTCTGGCTGTAGATAGATGGGTAGATAGATAGATAGATAGATCACCGAACTTTTAGGGAATAAGGAAAAATATTAACTCAGTACAGGTAAGGGAGAATGCTAACCCAGTACAGGTAAGGGAGAATGTTAGTCCAGCACAGGTAAGGGAGAATGAATACAGGTTGGTGTCAGTGTCCGGTACCACGCCCGTCTGGCAGCTTAGACACCTGCCTCTGGTCCACCTTACCTTACCTGCTTCGCCTACCTCACCTGTGGCATATACGTTACTGTTCACTCGCAGGTGCACCCGCCGCCTCTGGGATGATTGCATGATTACTCCTTGTCGTCCTTCTCTACCTGTCTGCTCACACTAGCTGAAATAGGGACATGGATTGTAAAGGTGTTCCAATTCATCACTGCCTCATTACTCCTCTCTCCTTCTTTACCTCAGTCTGTTCGCACCTTCAGTTGAAATAGGGACATGGATTGTAAAGGTTGTGTTGCAGTTCACTACCTCAGTACCCCTCTCTCCTCTCCCTCTTTACCTCAGTCTGCTTACACTAGCTGAAATAGGGACGTGGATTGTACAAATACTGTTCCAAATCATCACTACCTCATTACTTCTCTCACCCCTTTTTTACCTCAGTCTTCCCACAGTAGCTGAAATAGGGTCGTGGGTTGTTCAAATGCTTAAGTCATCAGTACATCATTCTTCTCCCTCTCCTCCTTCACCTTTTCACACCTTTAGCTGAGATAGGGACATTGTTAATTTACAGTTTCTTGTCTTGATTGATTACTTCACCTTGTCGACGTCAAATGGGGACCTATGGACGTATTTATGAAGTGTCCTAAGCTTAGAAGTTATATGATTCCTTTTTACTGTAATGCATCTCTTTCATTCATACGGATGCGATACACTCCACAGCCAAATCAGATGAATGTCAGTGGCCCTTTATTCTCGTCGGTACCCCCTAACACCTTTTCCTAAGCGATTTATTTTGACTGTTACACCTTACTGTCCTCTTTGGGGTTGCTTGAATCCCTAACACTTTTTCCTAAGCGATTTATTTTGTCTGTTACACCTTATTATTCTCTTCTGTATCACATACGAGTAAATCATTCTAATATCGCCACACTCTACATAAATAACCTAACACACACACACACACACACACACACACACACACACACACACACACACACACACACACACACACACACACACACACACACACACACACACACACACACACACACACACACACACACACACACACACACACACACACACACACACACACACACACACACACACACACACACACACACACACACACACACACACACACACACACACACACACACACACACACACACACACACACACACACACACACACACACACACACACACACACACACACACACACACACACACACACACACACACACACACACACACACACACACACACACACACACACACACACACACACACACACACACACACACACACACACACACACACACACACACACACACACACACACACACACACACACACACACACACACACACACACACACACACACACACACACACACACACACACACACCATGATTCTTCCTTTTTTCTCTCTTCCTGTAGCATGGTATGTGATCATTAGGCAAAGCTATAAATGCCTCACCTGCTACCTACCTGAAGGAATGTTACTGAGCTCTCGATAAGCGTGAGAAATTGTAACTCTTATTTTGTCTTTTTTTGCAATGGATTATACCCAGCTCAGGATTAGCTACTTGTCACTAAAGGATCAACAACAGTCTTTATTAACCCTCTGATTCATTTATTTTAGTAAAGTAAGACGATTTTATTCAGAGTAAGAGTAGTTTCTGGTCGAGTAAAAGTTGATATGTTCAGTGATATGATTAGGGTGTCTGGGATTATTGTGTCTTCAGCTTTGAATTAATTAAAAGTAATGACAGGAGCATTGTAATATTAACAGCATGACATCAGCATAAAGAATGGAATGTTGAGGTGAACTTATGTCCTTCCCCCTCCTCTTCTCATCTGTCTCCTCTCTCCCTCCCTCTCTCCTTATATCCCTCTCTCTTCCCCCCTCGCTCCCCTCCCTTCGTCTTGCCTCCTCTCTTTCATTCCCTCCCCTCTCCCCTCTCCATCTGTCATATTCCATCCCCTCTTTCCCATACCCCCCACAATTTCTCCCACTCTCTCCTTTCTTCTCAAATATCCCCTTCCTTTCCACATATTCTTATTCCCTTTCCTTCTCCTCTCTGTCCAATCTTTCTTCCCTCTTCTCCCTCTCCTCACACTCTCCCCCCCCCCTTTCTTTTCTCTCTTCTCTCCCCCCTCCTTCTCTTCTTCCTTCCCTAGACTCCAATCACATCCTCTCCCCGTCCGCTCCTACCCTCTCCCCTCCTGTCTGTCTCGTTTCCTAACTCCTCTACCCCGTTCTATCATAGTGCATTTCTCTCCCCTCTCGTCTCCTCTCCTCTTTCTCCCTCCTCCCTCCAATCATACTCATTCCTCTTCCTCCCCCTCCCTTCTCCCTCCCTCATCATCTGTCTCCTCCCCAGCTCTCTCCCCGTTGTATCCATTCTTCTCCCCTCTTCCCACTCCAGTCATATCCACTCCTCTCCTCGCCTCTACTCCTCTCTCTTCTCCTCCTCTCCTCTCTCCTCTCATCTCCTCTCCTCTAATCATCTCCTCTCTCCTCTCATCTCCTCTAATCATCTCCCCCTCTCCCCCCTATCCTCTCTAATCCCCTCTCCCCTCTCCACCCTCCTTTCTGCAGGTTGAGCACTAAGCAGTTGTCCTCGAGCAAGTTTTTATGTGGTCGCCTGTACGGAATGTGGGTAACTAACTATTCCTTCCTCTGGCGACAATCCCACACCCATTTTTACTTCTATCTAACATTTTTACCTACATCCTTCACCTTCCTGTCTTCCTTGCCACTACAACAATCTCACCAGGGCTTTTACTGCTCTTCCATTCTGTCTTCCCCGTTGCTGTCTCTTCATCTGGCATTTTATCCCACCTTTCCACTCTGTCTTCCTTGCTTCGGCGACACTCCAACCCCCATTTTTACTCCAGTCTGGCCCCTTTATGCGTCCGTACAGCCTGTCTTTCTTGCCTCTATGACCATCCCATGTACTCTTGGTTTCTGTTAATTTTTTCCTCTAAGTTCCTGTTTTTCTTTCTCCTGCGACACTCATCTCAAAATTTACTCTTCTTTTTAGACCTTTTGTTTAACTCCTCTCCCTCCATTTTTTTTTTACTTTTTTTTTTTTCCTTACTGCTTCTTACTGCTTTATTTATTCGTCCCCTTCAGTCTCTAGTCTACCTTACTTCTGTGGCATTCCCATCTCGATTTTTATTCGTGTCTTGTGTCGTTTTACTCATCGTTTAGCCTCTATTCTGTCTTTCAGTCTTTCATCCACCCTGTGTTCCTCTCTACCTTCCAGTCTGTCTCATACTTGTTTTAGTGTGCGTTTTCTCTCATGACTGTCCTCAATTTTTACATTCCAGCCTCTTCCAGACTATCTTTTTGTTCATTTCTTCCAGCCTTTCATTCTTTCTTCCAGCCTGACTTCCATAATCTGACAATAACCTCAACTCAGTTTTTACTTCTCACTTCTGGGTTTCTACTGGTTTCTGTTTTCCTTGCATCTACGGCAGCTACCAATGGACATTTTTTTCTTTTCAGCATGCCTCTGTATTCTTTTCTATCCTCTCATTCTTGCTCCTGGCTTCTTACGCTACAGATCCACCCTGGCATTTAAGGCGACTTGTCTCTTTCAGTCAGTCCCCACCTGGCATTTTACTCAAGTCCTTTGCATATCATATCATCCAGCATCTTATTTTTCTTGCTGCTACAACATCTCCTCTATTGTTCTTCTCGATCCTGTCCTCGGTGATGTGCATGAGATGTGAGACGGCGACTAGTAGCGCTCTAGATAATAGGGTACAGAGCACGTATTTGTCCGTCCATTCATCCAACCACTTTTTCGTCCTAGACTTGAGGGACACTTGTGCTCAGTTCCTGTGTCTTGAATTGAATCTGCTTTCATGGCAGGTGGTGGCGACCATCGTAGTGGCAGCTGTAAACCCAGGCCAATTTAGACAAGACTATGGTTGACTGCAGGCTGAAGTTCCCCATTTTCTATAGTCCACCTTCATCTTTTTAGGGGATTGGGAAGGAGTTGAGGGACGTTTGTATAACCAGTCGGTGGAGCTGCCTGGCTGTATCAGCGCCACCCCGTGAAGGCGTCCCTCTCCACAAAGTCTATCTATATCGAGACCCCTTACCTCCGCCTCTCCACAAGGTCTATCTATCTTTACCCAGACGCCTTAATCTCGTAAGGGGTGGCCACAAACAAATCGCCTCCATGTCGCCCTGTGTCATTTCGCTTCCCTCCTCCCTCTATAAGGAAATAAGAATAAATAAGAGGTCACGACAAGGGGCCACTCTCTAAAATCAAACAAAAAATCATATTAAGGTAACTAGAATGAAATAGTTACGATTCCCCCTTTCTTTTTAGGTGGTTGATGGAGACTGTTTTTTTCTGTTTTTTCTGTTTTTATCTGTTTTTTTCTGTTTTTTTTCTTACACGACGAGAGAGAGATTTACCTTCCATCCGGTGACTTTTTTTTTTTTGCACCTGTCACTTAAAAATTTCGTTCAGAGCAGCAAGGGCTTATGGCACGTATTCCCATGGGGTGAGGAGGTTCCCTGATATGTTTTAGAGAGACAGACAGACAGACAGAGACAGACAGAGAGACAGACAGAGAGGGAGGGAGGGAGAGAGCCTGTTTTTTCGTAGTGTTTTAGCTTGTTCTTTCCTAGTGTTTTAGCCTGTGTTTTCCTAGTGTTTTTTTCCTTCCACGTTAACCCCAATTAGATGAGAAGTTTACATATCCCTGCTAATGACGGTAGACCTGTAACTCGAGTCGCCTCTTTGTATTATATTCTTGCATCTGTCTAGGAAATATACTGTAGCGAGTATGTTAATGAAGTCTTTATCAAATACTCATCAGCTCGAAAAATCTCTAGGATAAATTGGTCTGGAGGCGACAAGAATATATTGGAAAGTATGTCCTCGTGGTGAAAGGCGTACGAGTTGTTGAGTACCCTCTGTCTGTCTGAGCAAGCCCATCAACCATAGGCAAGAAACCCTCCCTGCAGGACCGTCCCATGCGGTCAACTCATGTTCCTGTACGGTAGACAACGCCACACCACAGAGAGGCGCGGGAAAATGTGTGAAGGTTTGGTTCCTGGATGGATGTCGCATTTGTGTCTCTCCATCCAGTTAACAGGAACGACATAGCTCCACGTCGCCCCATTACTTGGTTGTATGGTTACCACCCAGCGTTGTAAATGGTTTCCTGGGATACAGAAAATCATTAGACCAGTCACTCCATGTAGAGGCACCTGAAGTGCAGTGAGTAATTAAAAAAAAAAAATGACAGGAAGGATGAGAAGAATAGGAAGCGAGGAGAGCAAGTACTGAAAAAGAATGATAAAAATGAAGGAAGAAGTGAGTGGATGGTAGTCGCCACCACTTACCACCACAAGGCCGTGTGTGCAAGGAAAGCGAAATTATCAGGAAACAGTAAGAAAGATAATCGCCAATATTTCTCACGTCCTTGAATAACAGTGTACAATGAAACTTATATCACTAACGCAATGCCGAATAAAATCATCTACACGAATCACCAATTAACAGTCAAGAGTTACGAGGAAAGATGGGACTGGAGTGTATTGCTGCTGTGATGAGGAGGGGGAGATTGAGAAGGATGGGACTGGAGTGTATTGATGCTGTGATGAGGAGAGGTAGATTGACAAGGATGGGACTGGAGTGTATTGATGCTGTGATGAGGAGGGATAGATTGACAAGGATGGGACTGGAGTGTATTGATGCTGAGATGAGGAGGGATAGATTGACAAGGATGGGACTGGAGTGTATTGATGCTGTGATGAGGAGGGATAGATTGACAAGGATGGGACTGGAGTGTATTGGTGCTGTGATGAGGAGGGGTAGATTGACAAGGATGGGACTGGAGTGTATTGATGCTGTGATGAGGAGGGATAGATTGAGATGGATGGGACTGGAGTGTTTTGGTGTTGTGGTGAGGAGGGGTAGATTGAGAAGGATGGGACTGGAGTGTATTGATGTTTTGATGAGGAGAGGTAGATTGAGAAGGATAGGACTGGAGTGTATTGATGTTTTGATGAGGAGAGGTGGATTGAGAAGGATGGGACTGGAGTGTATTGGTGTTGTGATGAGGAGAGGTAGATTGAGATGGTTTGGACATGTGGAGAGGATGGGGGAGGACAGTTGGGTGCAGAAAATGATAAGTATTAACGTTGGGGGTAGGGTTGCAAGAGGCCGACCGAAAAATACCTGGGACGAGGTCATGGAGTGTGACCTCAGGGATAAAGGACTGATTAGGGAGGCTGCCAGAGATCGAGCAGCATGGAGAGCCGTCATTAGATTAACTAGGCCAACTCATGCAATTATACTGGAGCATTTATAAACGAATGGATATCTCACGTCCTTAATGGACGAAGTGTGCAGTGAAACCCAGAACTGGCTTTTGCAATTAACTCTGAAGATTATCATTAAATTATTATATTCATTAAGCCCACATGATTACTGGGAACATTAATATAATTGCCTGGTTGTAGCGAAAATAATAAAAAGCAGTGTGGGAGCTGAAGTGTGAAGTGTGTGCAATGAAGCCTGCATCAGTACCGAAGGGTGTCGAGGAGAGAGAGCTGTGTCGACCTCCCCACACCAGCGTTCCTTCCCCCACTCCCCATCTCCCCTGCCAGCACCCCAGCTCTCCTCCCCTCCACCCCAACGCCCCGCTCCCCAGTCCCCCACCCAGGCCAGTGTGAGTGTCAGTATTTATCAAGAATTTTAACATTATTTTAACAAGTGTCCCATGCAGTTTACTATCAAAAATCAATTTCTTTTTCGTATAGGCCTAATTTTCACTTTAATAGTCACTCTGATTTGGTAGTGAGGTGTATGATAGTATGAGTGAAGAGAAAAATATAAACAGTCTAAGGCGCATTTATTTATTCATTCTAGGATGGTTAATTTGTGTATGTATTTAGATGTGTGAAGACGGAAGTGTAAACAGTCATATACACAACATAATTCACTCTTGTTTGGTTGTAAAATGTGTAATGAGAGGTATGAATAAACAGTCATACACACAGCTTAATATTCACTCTTGTTTGGTTGTCAAAAGAATAATGATAGTATGAGTGATAGGTATGAAGAAACAGTCATATACACAGCTTAATATTCACTCTGGTTGTCAAATGAACAATAATCGTATGAGTGAGAAGTATAAACAGTGATATATACAGCATAAAATTACATACACCCAAGTTTCGCTGTCAAATATATAGTAACTGTATGAATTGAAAAAAAGCATTGAACTTCATATAAACAGCTTAATATGTACTCTAGTTTGATTTAGAAGTGTGATATACCTGCATGAATAAAGACAAATTTATAAACAGGTAATCTCGCACACAACTGGAGCTTATGAAGGTTGGTAAATGTGGCCTCAGGTGCGGCGATGGTGGTGGGGAGGTCATCCAGTGAGGGAGTGGAAAAAGCAGAACTGGGATGTGGGGGTGGGAGGGTGGAGAGAGAGGGAGGGGGATGGTGAAGGTGGGAGGGTGGAGAGAGAGGGGGATGGTGAAGGTGGGAGGGTGGAGAGAGAGGGGGATGGTGAAGGTGGAGGGAACAGGTGAAAGGAAAGAATGGGGGAGGAAAGAGTGACGGAAGCGATAAGATGGAGAGAGGAACTTTAGCTGGGGGGGGGGAAGATGGAAAGAAATGAAGGAGGGAGGAGGGGAGAGAAGTGAAATAAAGATGAGAGAAATGATACGTAGTGGGGTAGTGGGAAGGGGAGAGGGTGTGTGGGGGGGGGGGAAAGAAGTGACAAGGGAAGAGATGGGGCGAAGATGGCGATTGTGATTATAGTAATGACTAGAGGAGAGAGGAGGGTGAAGAGGAAGAGTGGATATCATATGAAGTGAGGCTGGGAGATAATATGAAGAGGGAAGAAGTGTGGTGTGGGAGGTCGCCCAGTGTTGGGGAGAAAAAGTGGACCTGGAGTGAGGGAGGGGGTCCAGGTGATGATAATATGGTGGGGGAGGAATCTGAGGAAGTGGACTGAAGTGAGGGAGGGAGGAGAGGGTGAGGGTGAATATGATGAGGGGGGAGGAAGAGGGGGAGTGAAGTGAGGGAGATGAGGGTGAGGGTGGTGGTGATGAGGGAGGGTGATGGTGGAGATGAGACGGGAGGAGGTGAGAGGGTAGCAATGTTAATTAGGAGTGTGAAAAAAGTGAAAGGAGAGGAGAAGGAAGCTGAAGATGATATAAACTGCAAAAGAGGAGATAAGGAAGGCGAGAAACAGAGGAGGACAGCGAAGGAAGAAGCGTCCTGGGAGACAGTTCATTTAACCTCAACGATACATCTCTTACCAGAATAAGAAAGTAAACAAAAGGAGATATGAGATGATAAAGAGGAGACAGTGGAAAAAGTGACGCATCTTACTTTCCATCTTGCTACCCACAAAAAATTTAATCACCGGAGGAAAAATATCTTAATAAGGACTTGAAGATGGTGGAGAAATGAGAGAGAAAAGGTCTAAGATTCCTGTACTGTGAAGGAAATTGCATCTTTTTTCGTATTTCTCTACAGCCAACAGAAGATTTTATTTAATCTGATGTAATGAAGGAAGGACCAGGTGGACTGAGAGAGAGAGAGAGAGAGAGCTGTGATTACTGTGATGAATGATGAGAAGAATCATTTACACTCAATAACAGCTTTGTGATAATGAGTGCTTGTGGGGCGTGATTAATGAGCGGGGCTTGAATGAGAGACGGAGGCTCTGATGGAGATGGAACGACGGTGTGTGTGTGTGTGTGTGTGTGTGTGTGTGTGTGTGTGTGTGTGTGTGTGTGTGTGTGTGTGTAATTCACCGGCCGGGTCGGTCAGGATCACTTGATGGTCGTGATCGTCAGCTTTTTACCCTCCCGGAAGGGAGCTGAAAGCTCATATAGTCCGATCTAAGGGCAAGGCTGTGACCTTCACACACGCACACACCCGTCCCCTTGCTCAAGGGGGACAGTAACCACCCACTTCGTCAGTGAAACTTTTCGCAACCTGAGCGAGGCGCGAACTCCCGTC
The DNA here is from genome assembly GCF_032717465.1 of Coenobita brevimanus. NCBI lineage: Eukaryota > Metazoa > Arthropoda > Malacostraca > Decapoda > Coenobitidae > Coenobita > Coenobita brevimanus. The sequence continues at coordinate 4,280,722 of NC_137067.1, read as the reverse complement.
CACCAGTTGGCAAGCGAGAACGTTACCACTGCACCAGCGAGCGGTGTGTGTGTGTGTGTGTGTGTGTGTGTGTGTGTGTGTGTGTGTGTGTGTGTGTGTGTGTGTGCGTGCGTGCGCGTGCGTGTGTTTATCTTCTGTCTGTGTTCCTGTCTCTTCCTGTCTCGGTCTTTCTCTGGCATTCTTTCTCTCTACTTTTGCTGTCTTTCTCAGTGTTTGTTTCTGTTTGCCTCTCTGTCCGCCTGTCTTTCTCTTCGCGTCTGTTTTTGTATCTCTGTCTGTCTGCCTCAGTGTGTCTGCCTGTGTCTGTGATTGTGTCTGTACATGTATCTCTCTCTCTCTCTCTCTCTCTCTCTCTCTCTCTCTCTCTCTCTCTCTCTCTCTCTCTCTCTCTCTCTCTCTCTCTCTCTCTCTCTCTCTCTCTCTCTCTCTCTCTCTCTCTCTCTCTCTCTCTCTCTCTCTCTCTCTCTCTCTCTCTCTCTCTCTCTCTCTCTCTCTCTCAGTCAGTCAGTCAGTCAGTCAGTCAGTCACTCACTCACTCACTCACTCACTATCTCTGTCTCTTATCTGTGTCTATTTGAAGTAAAAAATAGCTGCGTGATTGGCGACGTAGGTGTGGTGAGTTTAGTGCTGAAAAAATGATGACATGCAGGTAAGAGTTAATGTTACAAAGCGGTATTATAAAAACAGACGCCTTTTAGAAATTATCCATTGTCTCAGCCAACCCTTGCTATCTTGTATAAAAAAATGATAAAAAGCAGAGAAATAAAGTCATTAATTCTTTTTCTATGACTTACCATTACCGAAAGAGCATTGTAAATTAAAATACCTGTCTATATACCTAGGCTGCTTCCCCCAAAGAATGGGAGGTAGCCGAGACAGGACGACACACTCCCAATTTACTCATCCACACACACACACACACACACACACACACACACACACACACACACACACACACACACACACACACACACACACACATTCGTATTGAAATATATTTGTACTCAATTTTTTCGACATTGTTATAAAATTGTAGTATGAAGTATGAAGTGACGAGAGACTGAAGAGGAGAGTGTATGTGAATGACGTGGAGGAGGGGGAGGGAGGGGGAGGCCAAGGATGAGATGGAGGGATGGAGTGGAGAGGTATATGAGAGAGGGGGGTGTGAGCTGAGAGCAGGGCAAAGAAATGGCGGGAGACGGGGAGACATGGAGACGATTTGTTTGTGGCCACCCCTTGCGGGATTAAGGCGTCTGGCAATAAAAGGAGATAGATAGTTTGAACATCAGCACACGTCTGATAAAACAATAGACAGTAGATTCAAGGAAATTATTGTGCTCAAAGTTACTGCCCAGATTGACAAGTGGTTAAAACGGATGGTAAATAAAGCACTGAAAAGCACTTGTTCCATATTTTTAAAGTGATTTGTATAGTCACATTGATGATGAGCTGCGTGAGATCAGAAGAATAGAGGAAAGAGGTTAAAGTTACGATAAAAACGTTTGAGAGAGAAAGAAAGAGAGAGAGAGAGGCTGTGTGAAATCCGGAACGTTAGTGAAGAACAGAGGAGACAGCTTTAAGTTACGAATAAAACGTTTTATAGTGACTCTTAGGATGGCCTGTGTGAAGTCTGAAACGTTTGAGAAGAACAGAGGGAGAAAACGTTTTGTACAATCACTCTAATGGACACAGAATAGAGGAAAGAGCTTTATGTTGTTATTTGAACGTTTGTATAGTCACTGAGAATGAGCTGTGGAAAGTCGGAAGCTTTAGGGAAACGATAAATAACTCTCATGCATCTTTCCCCCCACTTATCAAGAATGGTATGTGACGCAAGAGGCAGTGAGAGTCAGGTGGCAGGAACAGAGTGGTGGCAGATAAGGTGAGAGGGACGAGGAGGCAGGTGATATGAGTCACCTTGATCAAGTGAAAGATAAGGAGGAAGATAAGAAGCTGCATTAAAAAGGCTTAGAGTGGGGTCAGGTGTAGATGTGCGTACGCGCGTGCGTGTGGATGGTACTGTGCATCTTTGAAGTGTATGAAGGCGTTGTGTGTGTGTGTGTGTGTGTGTGTGTGTGTGTGTGTGTGTGTGTGTGTGTGTGTGTGTGTGTGTGTGTGTGTGTGATATTTATGTTGTGGGAAGCTCTGTATGACACTAAGTATACCAATAATGCTATAGCTAAATACCTGTAAAGGGCAACTCTGTATGGTAGTTTACGTATCATTATTGTTATGGTTGTGTATACGATTGCTTTACTGCCTGGTTTGTAATTTAATTGATGTTATGGCTTTATATTAGACAGATGTGTATGCTCATTTATATTTCATTTATGGTTGTGTATATGCCATTCGTATGCCAATTTGTGTCTGTTTGATATCATTGTTCTGTATACGCATGTATATGTGTGACTGTGTATTTAAGTGATATTTGGCAATGTATAAGGGAACTCTGTATGCTAGTTTGTCTGTCATTGATGGTATTGTGTTCAAGAGCTATGTATGCTGTTCTGTATGTCTGAACTTACATGGGGTGCACAAGTTCTCTGTCTTTTGGTTAATATTTCTTTGGTGGTGTATAGGGAAGATTTATATGTAGGTTTGTATTAATGTAACTCTCCTGTATAAGTCAGCTCTGTAGTCTGGTTTTAATCTTTTACCATCAGCTTCCTTTTACGAACTACCTAGAGTGACCACTTCTTGAAACCAGCTTAAAATATGCGACAGGAGCGGCGGGAGGTGGACTGGCTTGTGCGATCCCCCCAACGCCTGTGAGCCCGTGTGTGTGTTGATGTGGTGGTGGTGGTGGTGGTGGTGGTGATGTGGTGTCAAATGTGGTGTTTTGGTGCGTGGTGTGGTGAATGGTACCTGGTGTGGGCGATGATGGTTGTAGTTGTGGTTGTGGTTGTGGTGTCAACGTAGTGACTTTTTCTGTGTGTGAGGGAGCTGTTGGTATGTGATGCTGTGGATGATGGTAGTGGTGGTGATGGTCATAGGGGTGAAACAGGGTCAGTTATGGTGGTAGTGTTGGTCGTGATAACAGTGGTGGTAGTGGTGGTGTGTCGAGTGGTAGAGGTAGTGTTGTTGGTGTTTGACATTGTGGTTTGTGGTGGTGATAAGTAGGGTAAATAGTAGGTGTTTTAGTGACGTAGTGGATGGTGTTGGTGTTGGTAGTGGGGTGTGTAGTGTCAGGTGGTTAGGCAGTACAGGTGTCTTGGTGTACTTGTAGCTATGCAGTTGTGGTTTGGTAATGATGAGTTTGATGATGTGGTGATGGTGATGTGGACTGATGATGATAATGTGGTATCAAGTGTGGTGCTGGTGGTTGAGATGGTTATTTTTTGTTGCCACTGCTTAACTCCGATCTGTTTGGCCGAATAGACCCATCGACCTCAAGCAACTAACTACTTCTGTGTGGCCATCATGCAGGTCCAGTAAAGTACATATGCCGTTTAAGGATCCAGCGCCTCCTGGTGGTAGAGTTCATCGCCAGAATCGAACCAGGGCCTTTCACACGTATCGAGGTGCAGAGAAAGCTGAGGATATTTGGCTCCCGGGTGGACGCCACATATCCTCCACTCAGAGTAGTAGCGCCACCACGAGTAATCTCCTTTTCAGTTGGTGTTTGAGCTTTCTCGTCATGTAGGTGTGGCTCGGTAATGATATGCGACTTTCATGATACCATCTTGTAATGGAATTGTGGGGTTTTATGTTCAGTGTCTCATCTTAAATGTCGGGGCCAACTCGCCTAGCCCCGGGTTCCTACGCTCCTCATGGGGTGACATAGGATTTGATGATGGATGGATGGATGGACTATTATTGTAATGTGGATAGACAGTTGGGGACAGATACGCCTCTCTCATATCAACTCCTCCTCGTTTCACTTTCCACTTTCCTTTGCTAGCTAATATTCAGAAGCTGAGAGAGGCTTGATAATTGTTTCTCATCCCATTGTGCAGAGGAATTGTAGGTGAAATTTTGTGCCTATCTGTAAGAGATTTTTAGCTGTTCCTTAAAGAGAAGTTTTACGTGAAGATGAATGTAATCGCTCGGGTGTTCCAGGAATAAAATATAAAAGGTAAAGGTAGGGACAGACACCGTGAAGCTCTTGGCCGCTGTGCTCATCTCCGTAACTAAGGCCTTTGAGCTTGTGGCGAGTTTTTCACCCACTCTCCTGGGATACAAGGTCATGCATCTTCCGGGTTACCACAGTTACCCTTCCTACGTGTTACCCTGGATACTCATTTTACCGACCAATTCACAAAGAGTGGATGGACACACGAATTGAGAGACGCCCGCTACCCGTATCAGGAATCGAACCCCGGCGCCAACGGGCTGGTAATTTCGCAGTCACGACGCTTACCACTCAGCCACTGCTACCAGAGATCTCCCCTACGCTGAACAGAATTGTCTATTATAATCAATTTGTTTTCATCTAACAGCACTAGGTCATGTATTAAGCCACAGTTGCATGACATTCTGTAGAGCTTACTTATGAGGTAGGATTCAGTCTCCTTGGTTACTAGTCAAATTTACCCTTCAAACTGACTACACCTGGCCATCACCTGAGCAGAAAAGGACGTACTGAACTTCGGGTCAGGAAAAAGGAGTTACAAAAGCAAGAGTTAAGCATAAAACATCATTACATTGAAGAAGGTAGTGGGCGACATTTAGCAGTTTTTATAACGTTTGTGTTGAAGTGACTGTGTAAGACCGACGTGCTTAATGATATAATAGACGAAATGTTGAAGTAATACCAGACTGGGTGGATTTAATGGTAGTTTACTGGTGCAGCGCTCTTGATGGCACGGTAGTTACAGAGTGTTCAGTGCGTTTAGTGCTGTGATGACGGTGCTGTAATGCGCTAGTGGTGATTTGTGGTGACCTGTAAATTGTATGTTTTGCTGTACTGAAGTTGTGTGCTGTCATTATAATATCATACTCTTGTTGGTACTGGATATGCCGTAGCACTTTTTCTTTAGAGATTTATTATGCACACTACACCGTCAAAACCTCTCATGTGTTCCTTTCATTTTAATATCTGCACAATTTTTATAACTCGTATGACTAGGTATAAGGGTACAAAGGACAAAATAAATAGCAGAAGATGAGGCGTTACGAAAGAGTCCGGAGCCAATGAGAGTAAATCAGGGGATGTGCTAGGTGGGGGCATGCACCATCCACTCATCTGATTTAGCGCTGCCTTCATGTGACTTTACACAGAGTGACTTGGCAAATTCTTTCCTGTGACGAGGGAAAAGACGCCTGGTGGACTAGCGGGCTGAGACGTTCCAATTAGGTGACGCCATTGAGGATTTACATACAAAGGATGGTAGGGTTTATTGCTCACATGATGCTACTCAGGGATACGTAAGGCTGGTCACCCTAAATGTCGGGATTAAGTAGACTATCCCCGGGCCCTTACGCTCCCCCATAGGCAAAGAAGGAGTAGGTGACAGATATAGTGTGGTTATGTGACAGTCTCTTGTGTATAAATTCCTCATTCGTCACTACGGATTTAGGCAACATCATCACTACCTGTTGGGTTATACGCCCGTGATAACACACACACACACACACACACACACACACACACACACACACACACACACACACACACACACACACACACACACACACACACACACACACACACACACACACACACACACACACACACACAACAAAAACCACAGGACCTCCATCTCGACCACATTGATGCTGACATACAAAGAGCCCCACTTATCAATACTTTCACAAGCATCATCACTCATCACAACCCTTTACCACTGTCGTCAATGTACAGTCGCCAGCAAAAACCCTGCCCCCCTCCTGCCTCTCCCTTTACTGAATTCTAAGATCAGTTTGGTGAATCTCCGGCGGCTGACAGTGATGATATTTTCTGGCCACAAATCATTGTCATATGTACTGTTTGCTTCAAATTCACGACACCAATTTTCAAAGTCAAAGGAGGAAAACAACGATAAGGGCGTCAGAGCTTTAAGTGGCGATAGTGCAGTACACATACACGAAGCAACAGTGTGGCCATTTATTCCGTGGCTAACACCTTTTCCAAAGAAGTATTTTGCTTAAACGAACAGCTTGCAAATTATGGATGCAACTAATATATATATATATATCAGCTAGTCAGCTAGTCACGTCAGGTGCGGGTAAGGGGATGGGTATGTTATGATGTGGCAGGGGTAAACCAGCTCTGCTGTCGGGCCCTGCTGCGGATGTCACTGATTGCATTGCGCAGTTGACCCTTGTGCGGTGTGGTGCGGTGAGGATCTGTCCGTTCTCCCCTTTGGGGCTAAGATGTGAATGAATGTGTTTAAATGGATGAGTAAATGGAGAGTGTGTCGTCCTGTCTCGGCTACCTCCCTTTCCTTGGGGGAAGCAGCCTAGGTATATAGATATATATATATATATATATATATATATATATATATATATATATATATATATATATATATATATCATCGGCCGTTTGAGTATCCACTGCAGGACCGGCCTATCCCGACCGAAGTGGGGACGATACAGCCAATGTATCTCTACCAAGTGGCTTAGGCTGTCTGTTAGAGATTGTATGCAGGGTGAGAAGTGCTTGTAAGTGTAATTGTAGTGTTGGAGTGGCTTTGGATGTGTGTGTAGTCTGTGAACCAAGTGTAATCGGCCCGCGCAAGCCGACTGGGTGCAAGCATACTTTATAGTAAGCGACACTGATTCAACCACAGCACCCCTTGTGTCCGCCAATGCAGTACGTGGCCGGGTGAACACTCCCAAAGTTTATTACCCTGGCGGGGCGCGAACCCTGGTTCACCCGTGTACGAAACGCACTCTCTACCACTGTACCACAGAGGCTCCATATATATATATATATATATATATATATATATATAGAGAGAGAGAGAGAGAGAGAGAGAGAGAGAGAGAGAGAGAGAGAGAGAGAGAGAGAGAGAGAGAGAGAGAGAGTTATTTATTTATTATTCATATACTGTACATACATAAATACATATATATACATATATACGCAAGTCAGTATGTATACACATACATACATGTAGATACATAGATAGACAGATACATCCTTTGTTACCGTCCTGTTATCTAGCTGCTAATCTGGGTACTGACCACTGCTTGAAACCAGCCTGCTACCCAACCGTGTCAAGTTCTAATCTGAGACCAACCGTGTGATGTTTGATCTTAGCCGACGCCTATCTCGTCTGAGCCTTGTATTTACTCAGCCGTGACCCTGTCTGGTGGGCTCCTTATCGGAAATGATAAGGGTCAACCTGGGTCGAATAACAGGGAGGGAAAGGAGGTGGAGCCTAACCAAAGAGAACCGTCCCCCTAGGATGCACTAGCCCTCCATACCACAATGCCCTGCCATGATCCCCTCCCCCCACCTGTAAGTAATGATTGGGAAGTGATATAATCCTGCCCTCAAACAGTTCAATGGAGACGTTTGGCTAATTGGATATACCAAGAGTAGCTAGAGATATGCTCTCCCTAAACTTCCTTTCACCTCATTATTAACTACCACTGTCCCAGTTTTCCCTCTCCCAGCTTTCACTAAACTTCTCTGCTATGTTCTGTTCTGAAAGACTCACTCGCTCACACCCCAGCCCCTCCCAAATCTTCCTCCCTAGTACATCAGTTTATATTCAACATGGGTGACTGCAGGAATCAAAACTGTCGATGAATTGGTTTCTAGGAGGCTTAACAGTTCACTATTGGATGATGTAATTCAACGCCACAACAGCAGAAGTCATGGTCTTGCCTTAACCAGACAGCAACTTGAATACCATACTCTTCCCAGCACAAAAAACCTGACAGGAGGAAGCTGAGGATGATAAAAGCTGTTTACACCTACACCAGTAAACCTACCATCAGCATACAACAACTGCCAGAATCCTCTCTCTCGCTCTCTCGTCAAACAGAAGACAACAGTGTACTAAGTGTCCCCAGGTATGCTCTATACTCTGGCTACGTACCTGTCATCCTCCATCACCTGATCCAGCAATAAGGCGTAAATACCTGCTCATTTACCACCAACCTTCATCCCACCTTTAGCATTCCACCAAGCAGTATCCCCTGAAGATGGCCTGTTGGTGGCTAATAGACGTCTTGAGAAATCAGAATATACTTGGAAACTTACTTAATACTCTGAGCAAAGAACCTCGTACCCTTGTTAGTTGCAATGAAAAAACTGCATTTGATTTGAAGTGTTATCAGTGCTGTAGATTGCAATGAAACATGTATTCAAAATAATCTTCCTGTGTGTGCGTGTGCGTGTGCGTGTGCGTGCTCGGTGCAAGAACAAGAGGCAATAAAAATAGCTGAGGAAGTGCGGTAGGAAATCTCTAAAGCCAGCGAGACTAGGTTCTAATATTCAGCTGAGCATCATTGTAACTTAACGAGAAAAAAAAGCTACCTAACACTAGACCACGCCACACTGCTGTCTCAGATCCTCCTCCTCCTCCTCCTCAATCACCACTCATCATTACCACCATTTACCACCACCACCACCACCATCACCACAGCCACAAATTACATACACTACAAGAAGCATGACTGCCATCACAACTATTATTCATTGCTACCACCTCCACAGCTACCACTATCACCACCACCACAACCAGTAAGCACCTCCACCACCGCTGCCATATTCACCGCCGCCACCACCACCACAACTACCACACCAGTACTACCTCTAACCGCCACCACCACTACTGTTAATCACCACCATCACTTCTGATCACTATCTCCACTGATTATCCCATCCACTGATCACCACCCTCACTAATTAAGCACTACTGTTAACTATCACCAATAATCCATACCACCATCACCACCACCACTACCATCATCACTGAGAAAGGAGGTGTGTGTGTGTGTGTGTGTGTGTGTGTGTGTGTGTGTGTGTGTGTGTGTGTGTGTGTGTGTGTGTGTGTGTGTAGTGGTCATGATGGGTGTGTGTACAGTTACTAAGCAGGTTGGAAGTAATGCTGTATAAGGCTTCTAGGCCACTCAGTACTGCTTGCCCACATTCTCAAATCTCCCTGGACCCCACCACCATCACCTCTCCAACCCCCTCCATCAACCTCCACCAAGGCCACTGCGCTTCCCACCAATCTCTCTTCACTACCACCATCACCACCAATCACCACTGCCTCCTTCCACCATTGCTAGTACACTCTCTGCCATTATCACCACACCACCAACCTTGACCGCCAGCATCACCATACCCACCATCGTAATCACTATCATCTGCCCCCATCACCACAACCACCTTCACCATCATCATAGCACTCTCATCACTAATCCCACCATCTTCACCACGAACTCCACTCACCTTCACTATGGCCACTTAACTCTCCACTGTCTCCACCACACCTGATCTTACCACCACCATCACCACCACCATCACCAATACCATCCTCCCTAGCACCATACTTCGCTCCACCAACCTTCATGTTTTTTTCTATTGTTCCTCACTGTCCTCACGTTTAGTTGCGGTTATTTATACTTTTCCATTTTATCACGATCTACAGTATAATGAGGCAGTGAACAGTGACTTTCAAAACTCAGTGGTGCCATCTTCGGAACTTAATCACCACCTCTGCAGGTAATTATGTAAGAGTTATATATAATTGGTTGATTTTGCTGGAGCTACATCATCATCCACAGCTTTATTGTGCGTGGATTCTCTCTCTCTCTCTCTCTCTCTCTCTCTCTCTCTCTCTCTCTCTCTCTCTCTCTCTCTCTCTCTCTCTCTCTCTCTCTCTCTCTCTCTCTCTCTCTCTCTCTCTCTCTCTCTCTCTCTCTTTTTTACAAGATCCCATTAAGTTTTGACACAGTACCAAGACAAAATAAAAGAAGCTTGGGTCAAAATATACCTTAACATTCTTTTCACTGTTCTTTCTTTCTTTTTTTCCTACATACAATCTCCAGTCTTATTTTCATCCTTTCTTTGCCACCACATATTCACTTTCCCCTCTGCCTCTTCATCTTTCATCCTTCCTCATCTATTCCCATACTCACTTCAGCACCACACACTCATTTTCCCCTTTATCTTCTTCCATCTTACCCCATCTGTTTTCATTCTCTCTTCAGCCACTCATATTTACACTAGCTCCAATTTTTCCATCCCAACCCACCATTTTCATCTCTTCAGCGCCCCTTACCTGCCCAGCTCTCCATCATCATTTATTCTTCCCCATCTGTTATCGTAGTCTCATTAGCATATCACTCTCCCTCCTTAACCCTCTCTTATTCAGGCCTTCTCCATCTATTTTCATCTGCCCACAGCACATCGACACTCCCTCCTAACCTCCTGGTCTTTCATTCTATTTCAGGTGCTTTCATTCTCTCCTTGACACTCCAGCCTCCTCCTATCATCATTTGGGTTGGTACTAAAGCCATCATCCTTCATTGCTTTACTGAATATACAAAATACACATAACGAATAGTCCCACATGCCCTCAGTGGAATGCAGCCTCTCAGCCAAGCATACACTTACACACCCAATGCACCTCACTCCCACAACACACAATATAACTCATGAACAATACACTGTCATCACTACACTACGTCTGCTCTCAACACACAACACTCATCCCCTATACCTCATTCTCACAATATAAAATACAACTCACAGGCGATCCACTGTGCCATACCTCACTCTTACAACACAAAATTAAACTCATAAGCAATCCACTCAACCCTCACTCACTGCAGCCCCTCACAACATAGCAGACTTTATGCATCTCACTCTCTCAGCACAATCCTTCACCAGCACCTCTTCGCCCCCTCCCTTGCCTCATCATCTTCCATTCTCTCCCTAATTACCTTGCCCACCCATTACCATTTTCCACTCCGCCTCAACTACCCCATTCACCACCTCATCACGTCCCCTTCTTCTCATCCCATCTCGCTTTTACGTTCTCCACGCTATAAGACGCGGTGTATGTTTACAGTTAACCCCTACAGTGGGTGAGGTAATTTATGTTTCACCCTTGCCATGTCATGACGATCATATTCAGCGTATGGTAGGATTTTCGTACCATAAGGACTAGATGCAGCCTTCACCTCTTCACTGTATGTGTTGTACAGAGTCACATGCTAGTGGTCTGATTATTATAAAAATCATTGTGGTGAAAGAAATATTTTCCTCTCTGCCCGAACCACGGCACTCACAGCCTCATCACACCCAGTTTTTCCCCCTACCATCTTGAGTTAACCCCTTCAGCCTGAGGCCACTGTATTTTATTCCTTCTACAGCCAGACAGTTATACAGCCAAGGAAAAGCACCATAGTAATGAAGGGATTAATATAGGCTAAACTAACCCTTCTAGATTGGCAAGTCTCTAAGAAGCTTGAAAAAAGAAATCGGAATATTGTACGAATAAGATAAAACATTGTGCTGAAGGAGTTGAGGTTCGCCACAGTGTAAGATGCTGGGAGTGTGTGTATTATTTCATTCTTTTTAGCCTAAGAACACCATTTTTACTCTATTCCTGTTTTCTTGCTGATTTTAGTGAGCGTAGGGGAGGATTTTCGAACTGTAGAGGGGTTATAATCCTACATTAATCCCTTCACTACTTCATTGATCTCATAATCTAGAGAACGTAAGTACATTTATATCTGTATCTGTTTACCTACTCATCCATCTATCTATCTATCTATCTATCTATCTACGTGTTATCATAAAAATAAATATCGTTACTAGGCAAAACGACATAAACTTCCCCCCTTCCTCTCTCTCTCTCTCTCTCTCTCTCTCTCTCTCTCTCTCTCTCTCTCTCTCTCTCTCTCTCTCTCTCTCTCTCTCTCTCTCATTTTTTTTTTTTTTAGCTTCGATTTTAGGCACAGTTAAAGCAGTCCTATTCTGTGGCCCGGCGGTCCTAAGCACAACTGATGACTTACACATCTGTCACCTTCTGGGCGCTAATACCCACTGTCCATACAAAATACATGCTGGAGGCTGCCTAGTTCAGGGGGTGCTTTTGTTTCTTGTCCTTGTGTCGTGTGGAAGGGCAGGTAAGAATGTTTTAACGATATTCGGGGCTTCAAACTTCTCTTTCTTCCAGTTCCGGGTTCGATCTCGCATCCTTCCGGTCACGAGTACGCTTCTTTACCACTTAGCCGCCACCACTTTTTCGTATGATACAGCTTACTATCATTCAGAGTGGCTCTTCGATCGTCAGTCACTTGCATAATCATTTCTGCTCGATTTATTTTATGTTCAAGTGATATTTTTGGCTGGGAAGTTTGTAGTGTGTGTGTGTGTGTGTGTGTGTGTGTGTGTGTGTGTAAAGCAGTCTATATTAACCTCTTTACTACGAAATCTCACTTAAAATAAATAGAATCGTCTAATAGTAAGCTTTTTTTGTTATGTAGGTAGCATATGAAACTTTCCATTCATCACTCCAGTTTAACATTCCAGCCCCCCTTCGGCTCTTATTTTCTAGGCGATAGCTTTCTCATTTGTTTCCCTATTATTCCTAGATATTCCCTCTCTTATCTGGCCCATTTCTATAGCATTATATATCTAGATTTTATATTTAACTTAAACTAGAGCCTCACTTTCCAAATCTCTCCCTTCCATACCCCCGACTCCACTTTCTGCGTTCCCCATTCCCTCTGCCTCTCTCCCTCCATCCCATTTCCTTACCCTTTCTTACTGTTATCTCTCTACCTTTCCTCCCATCCCATCTCCCCACACTATAAAACCCCTATGATCTTCCTTCTTATCTCTCCATTCTCTTCTCAATTCTCCTTTCGTCTCCTCACCTCTCACTCCATCTCATCATCTTCGTCCTTCTTCCGTCCTATCAATCTCACCCTACCTCCCTACAATCCCCCTTCTCCCTCCCTCTTACCTCCCTCCCCCTTTTACTTTTTTTCTCCCTCTGTTACTCTTCTGTTTCATCTCTCTCCCTCAGCCCATCTCCTCGTTTCTCAACCCTCCCTCCGTCCCATCCCTCTCCCCTTCCCTCCCACCCATCACGTATCACTCTCCCACCCTCCCCCACCCATCTAATCTCACCCTCCAACCCTCCCCCACCCATCTAATCACACCCTCCAACCCTCCCCTCCCTTCACCCCCCTTCATTCTCTCCACCACACTCATCCCTGACCTAAAAGGGAGGGGGAGCTGAATGGACTAGGGCTGAGGCAAGAGCTGACTCAGGGCCGCCTCAGCAAACTCTCTCAAGTGTCATGTTTCCTGTCAACACATCCGGAGGGGCTGGGGCTAGGCATGTCACCCCGCCCTGCCCTCTCCTCTGTCATAATTATGCTATCATTTTCCTTGTAGAGCCAGGGAGAAGCGACCACCTTCGCAACACCATAGAAAATTTACACATGACGAAGTACAGTGAAATCCCTAACTTATTGCAGTGAGTGTTTCAGATGGTATGATTTTCTGCTATGCTTTCGTTACACTTTGGAAAGGTACTTGTGTCTGTCAGTACCACACGCCTTGCACAGGTAAATAAAGACGGGGTTACCTTTCTTTACTGTGTATTTATTTTGTTCTTTTCATTGCATACTCTCATTTATACTTTTTTTTTTATTTTTCATCATTTCACCTCTTTGCTAATAGACCGCCCTCTGGTTGCTCATATTTATGCTATTATCTCTCCCTTGTACCACACACTCTTAGATATGTTAAGCCTCTGTAACCCTTCTCTCCTGGCTCTGTTCTTCCCTCTCTCTTCAGTGTGTACTTTTTCCCTCTTCTTGAATATAACTTTTCCTCTCACACAATGCTCCTATGAATATCTTAAGTATACAGATATTGTCTCTTCACGAGGCACAGAAACGAGGCTTGGGTGATTCTCTTCTCTTGGTTATTTACTTTGTCATTTTAATTCTAAATCTTCCTTTCACTTTTCCCCTTTCCTCATCTTTATAACATTTACTCTTATATCCTCCACTTGCTATTGACATTCAGAGGTAAATTATGCTTGGATGACTTTTTTCTTCCCTCTGTGTTCTTTCTTCTTCTTCCTAGATTTTTCTCTCCACTCATTTTCCTCCTCCATTCTCTTCCTTCCTACCCTATCCTCTCCTCAGTTACAATTACACACACATTTTCCTTCTACCAAACACCCTTCAGAGGTAAACTTTGTTCTGTCTCGTATATATAGTTTTCATTCCTTCCTCGTTATGTAATTCTGTTTCTGTTTACTATATCTTTCAGTGTTACATATTTCCCCTTTCACTCCGCCCTCTTTTCCCTCCCAAATATTCGTCTTTCTTTCCTTCTACCAAAACTCGAAGGTATCTAACGGGTAATCCTGTTTTTCCTTACGTACTTCTAACCTTTTTTCCTCACTGTAACATCAATACACTTCTCTTAACTTTATCCACTTTTACGCTCCTTCTCATTCTAGTTTCTCTCCTGTTTGAATACGCCTTCCTTCTTCCTCATTCTAAAATCGCCTCCGTCAGCTTTCAGTGTTGTGTTTCCTATCATCAACATCCTGTGCGACGGAACGGGACTATCATTTCCTGTCGTTTCCTCCTTTATAATTTTCCTGTTTTCCTACTGCCTTCAAGAGTTTAATAGGGCCTTGTCATTGCTTTTTCCTACGTGTAATTTTTCCTTCTTCATTCGGTTATTTTCCTACCTATGCATTGCTCCTCTCCATCTGACTCTGATTATTTCTCTTACACCGCACCTTCACCTCAGTCGTAATTAGGCTCACCTTTTCCTTGTACCGCACACCTGTACACCTGGAGGAAGTGAAGATCCGGGTGCTCTCCTGTAAATATACCCCTCTCTTCCTCATTCCAGTGCTTTCTCTCTCTCTCTCTCTCTCTCTCTCTCTCTCTCTCTCTCTCTCTCTCTCTTCTATTTCCTTCTTTCCCTTTCTGTTCCTCGTGCACACCCTCTCCTCAGTCATAATTATGCTGGTGTTTATCTTCTAAGTGCTTTGATGTATGTATGGAATTTGTGAACGCTTTTTTGTGTTTATATTTTTTCCTCTCTCTCTCTCTCTCTCTCTCTCTCTCTCTCTCTCACACACACACACACACACACACACACACACACACACACACACACACACACACACACACACACACACACCTTTCTTTCTTACCCTTTCTTGTGTTTCTCTCTCTCTCTCTCTCTCTCTCTCTCTCTCTCTCTCTCTCTCTCTCTCTCTCTCTCTCTCTCTCTCTCTCTCTCTCTCATTACTGTTATTCATTCAATATTAATCCTAGCCCTCTCTTCCCTCACAGGTACGCCCTCCTCATCAGTCTCTCAAGCAAAGAGGTAAGGCCTGCATATTCCTCACTGTCCCTATCACTTCCTTCTTCCTCATCCTACCTCCGTGTTTTCTGCTTCCTCACACCTTGCCTCTCCTCCTTCAATTATGCTCCTTCCTTCCTTCTACTTTGCACGTAGAGTTAGACTGTGATTTTCAGAGGCAAGAGCATATCTGAGAGCGACTTTGTCCGTCTGCGTCACACTGATGATTTTTTGAAACGAGTTGCTTCACTCCCATAGACTTTTACATTAATGAAGTCACATCACACGACCCTCTCACACCAAACATCACACCACACCACACCACACATACCACACCACATAGCACGCCACAACACACCACACCATCCTCTCACACCACAACACACCACACCATCCTCTCACACCACACCATCCTCTCACACCACACCATCCTCTCACACCAGCCTGTCACATCTCACCACGCCAAATGACCCTTCGACGCCATCCCAGACCAAGAACACCAACCGAACGGCCCTGAAGCTCCCGCATCTCTCTCTCTCTCTCTCTCTTTCTCTCTCTCCCCATTCTAACTTCTCAACTCCTCATGCATTTTCCCTTTTCTTTTCTGTTTCTTCCTCATTTAACTTTACCCTCTCTACATTTCCTTCCCTCTGCATCTAACTCTTCCTCCTTGTGTTCTCTTTTGTCCTCATTATCAGTCTCCCTCTCCCGTAGCCTCTCACAAACCACCCACTATATTTTCCCCCTATCTAACACCGAGAGAGAGGCTTGGGTGATCCTTGTCCTTTCATCATATACCTTTCCCTTCTTCCCTATTCTAAATTCCCTTCTCTGTGTACTTTCACCCCTCCTTTTCTAATATATGTGAGTGAGGTGGAGGGAGAGAGGGAGGGGGAGCCCAAGGATGAGATGGAGGGATGGAGTGGAGAGGTATATGAGAGAGGGGAGTGTGAGTTGGGAGCAGGGCAGTGGAATGGCGGGGGACAGGACGACGTGGAGCCTGTTTGTTTGTGGCCATCCCGTATGGGATTAAGGCGTCTGGCGATAGATAGATAGATCGATACACTACTTACCTATTTCTTCTTTTCCTCATTCCTGATTCACCCCCTGTTCCTCATTCTCACTAACTTCCTTTTTGCGATTCATTCTGACATCTTTTTCTGTCTACCTTTCCCCCGTGTTCATTCTTACCTGGTTGTGCACATTCCCTCTCTTTCAGTTTAATTTTTCTTTTGCTTTTCCACATTCCTTACTCTTCATTCTTATAGTTGTGTATAGATCTTGTATTTTCTCCCCTTCCTAATTAGTATGGATCTCACCTGTTCACCTGCACACAGCACTTCATCACCTGGTACTTTATGCATATGATTAGCGTTATCATTAGTCTTTCTCTCTCTCTTTTCTCTCTCTCTCTCTCTCTCTCTCTCTCTCTCTCTCTCTCTCTCTCTCTCTCTCTCTCTCTTTGGATCCTACCTTACAGTCTATAAGTGTGAAAGAGAGAGTAATGAAGATGATGATGATGACACTGATGATGATGATGATGATGATGATGATGATGATGATGACTCCCTCTTTCTTCCTCTTCACCCTCATCAGTTAAGTATTTCCTCTATTTTCTCACCGGCCCAAAGACATCATTTTTTCTCCTCTCAGTCCTCGTTTTTACTTTCCATTATTATCATAGTCGTCTTCGTCCTCCTCCCGTCCCTTTCCAAAACACTCCACGGTCTCCTCACTTTCTTCCCGCCTTCACCCTCGACCTTCCGCGCACGCACACGCACGCGCACACACGCGCGCGCGCACACACACACACACACACACACACACACACACACACACACACACACACACACACACACACACACACACACACACACACACACACACACACACACACACACACACACACACACACACACACACACACACACACACACACACACACACACACACACACACTGTCTTTCCCCATACAGAGAGGAAAAATTTGTCTTCACATCTTTCCTCTCTTTCTCTCCCTTCTGTGTGTGTGTGTGTGTGTGTGTGTGTGTGTGTGTGTGTGTGTGTGTGTGTGTGTGTGTGTGCCCTGCGTGCGTGTGTGCGTGCGCGTGCTTAGTTGTTCTTCCACCTTCCCAAGTCACACAAGACTAAATTCTCTGCACTCTTCTCCTCTCCTCTCGTCCCTCCACCCTATCTCGCTCATCCCCTTGTTGCAACGCAGGCCTGCCAACTCAAACAACGTGCACAGATTTTTTCCTCTTGCACTGGCCGATAAGAAGGGAAAATTGCAGAGGCGCCAGGTCCCGTCAAGATCCGGGAAGAGTAAACAGAGAGAGGGAACGAGAGCAACGAGGAAGTGGGGAGAGAAAGGAACGAGGGGGCTATTTTATGATGGGTTAGTTGGTGATCTGATTGGCTTGATGCAGGGTTTTGATTTAGGGTTGCTTTGGTGTGGGTGTGAGTTAGTGATTTTCGATTGAGTGGCTCCTTTTCGTGTCATACAGGGAGCTAAGTTTTCACCATAATCATTGTCTGTTATCTTTGTCTTATTCTTAATGTCTGTCCTTATTCACGTAATGGAGAGGGACGCCTTCACGTGGTGGCACTGACTGGACGGCCCTGTTGCTCGGTTCTTCAAACATCTCTCAACTCCCTACCTATCCCCTGAAAAGACAGACGAGGACAACTTCAGCCTGCAGTCCACTGGGTTCGCGTCCAGATGAGTATGTGGACACGACCGAAATAGCAATATCTTTTACCCATCATACCGTCCATCTGACCCCACTGTGACTACTATCTATCTGTCTGTCTATTGCCAGACGCCATAATCCCTTAAGGAGTGGCCATTTGACTTTGAGTTACTTGTTTTACAGGGAGGGGCACTAACCCTCCACCAACCCACTTACTGACACGTAGGGAGCACGTATGGTCTGGTTATATGGTTACCACCCAGCGTACCCTCATATAAATTCACTGACGGTCGATTTAGTACTAGATTCACATTAGGGATATGCCTGTCTGCGCCAGCCAAATATCCTAACTAACACTGTACCACTGTCTACTACTTTAACTTTTTCTGTCAGCTTCTGTGCCATATTTCATCCCATCTTCCATCATCCTGACCCCTAAACTTTTTTTCTTAGTGACTGGGCAGCTCGGTGGCTTAGTTGATTCGGTAATATTGTACTTAACTCTCTGGCATGGTTTCGAATCCCATTGACTGCAAGTATGTGGGGTCTTCACAACCAAATGGCCAGTTCAACACCCTAGCACTGTTTACTGCCAATGTCTTCTTTTTCACTGTCTGTCCTTTGAGCTTGTCCCTCTGATTTCACATATTCGTACCCTGTTCAAGTCCCCTCTACGTTATATTATATTCGGGCTGTCACTTATAAACAGTCACTACAACACAATCTTCCAAGCGCACTTCTCACCCAGCACTGCAAGAGCCTTCCACGTCTATCCCCGTGTTTGTTGCATTGGGTGGGAGAGGGTCACTTCCCCTAACAGACGGTGGTATTCTTTGGCCCTATAAATCAGCTGACCATCGGAAACAATATACATTAGAACTGACTGCCATTGTCAAGCGTGTGCGAATCGGCAGTTACGGTACATACATAAGCTCCAAAGTTTTCTATTCCAGTCTGTGTCTTGTATTTGTCATCATCTCGTAGACAACATCATACCACTGTCTTCTTCCACTATCTCCTGTTTGATCGTCTGCACCTCATATACATCACATCCCCTTAAATATTTATCTAAGTCTTTATCCTCAGTTTTAGGGCTTAGGACCACTTTTAGGGGGAAAATAAGAATGAAAGCAACAGGGAGGAAAAGGAAGTAAAGATAGAAGAAAGTTAACAGTGGACTTACAACACATAGAGGTCGCGAAGGGAGAAAAGAAAGGAAATTGATAGGTATGATGAAACTGGATTATATACCGGAAGGAGAGGGAGGAAGATTAGTTGAGCAGTCTGGCGAGGAACAAGACAGAGGAACTAAAAGAATATGACGAGACTCAGTAAGACTGTTATTGGCAAGATTAGGATCGAGACATACACTCAAAGGGCTGCAAAATATGAAGGAAATGTGAAGAGGAAGATTGTGGAAATAGGAGTGGAGGAAGGAATAGAAGAATAGAAGAGACAAGGGGAAAGAAGGGAGAAGGGAGAAGAAGGAGGGAAGAGAAGAAGAGGAGGAGGGAAGAGAAGAGGAGGAGGAGGGAAGAGAAGAAGAGAGGGAGGGGAAGGACTGAGTGAGGTGGGCAGGATGGTGATTAGGTCAAAGTACAAATGGTTCAAAATATATGTATAAAAGCGTGTACTCAATAGCAATCATATCACTATAATAACTAAGATATTTTGAGACATTTTAGGACGAGCGTAGGATGGAGACTGAGTGAAATGGGCTGGGAGAATGGTGGGCAGCTTACAAGAGGATATGCATACGCCTTCAATAAGGACTTTGTAGGTCCCTGGTGGGCAAGAGAGTCATTTTTGCCAACCATATCAGAAATTAAATGTGTGGGGTGGATACAGGGAAGTTGGTGGGATGGCCTGGCAAAATTGTATAGTGGTAAACCATTTCAAGGGTGAGTATCAGCTGTAGGTGGGCTGGGGATGTGGAAATTAAGGGTGGAGGGTTAAAAGTAGGTGGGGTGGGTGGAGAGAAGTGGGTGGGATAGACTGGGGAACGATACACCCTTTCAATACAGGTGTTGCGAGAGGGGCGGTGTTTGGCTGTGGGGGAGGTGTATGTTGCAAATCTGTCCTAGAGATTTATGCTGGGGAAGGTGAGGTGAAGGAAAGGTAGGGTGGGTTGAGAGGGGTGGGCGAGACGAGTGGGGTGGTGGTGGGGAGTGGGACATGAAAGGTGTATCTATTTATCTATCTATCTGTGCTTATAGGAAAGAGTCGGTGGTATAGTTCAAAGCTTTCTCCAGCCAGATCACCAACAACAACAACCAACAACAACAACAGCAGCAGCAGCAAAACAGAGAGAGAGAGAGAGAGAGAGAGAGGGAGAAAGACCGACAGACCGACAGACAGACAGACAGACAGACGAAGAGAGATAGAGACAGAGACAGAGACAGACAGACAGAGCAAGAACTAGAGACAGAGAGACAGACAGACAGAACAAGAACTTGAGACAGAGAGACAGACAGAGAGAGCAAGAAGGAGAGAGAGAGAGAGAGAGAGAGAGAGGGGGGAGCAAAAAACACGTACAGGAAGAAAATTCAAGACAGTGCTGAGTCTCTAGTGGTCAAAAAAACAGCTAGGTCAGCATAAAAAAAACTACGCTGTGCCTCGTATAATGCTGAGTTTCACCTTGCCTTTCTTTCTAAATTGCCCTGTTCCTGTTGCTCACGTCCGCTCTCTCATGACTGCTTGGTTTCTTGATAGCCGTGGCCTGACCGTACTTATAAACCTTCTTGGGCGTGAGCTGTGTGTAAGATTGATTATAAATTGATACCAAGCACTTCTCGACCAAGGTAGGGTGAAGTGATTAGTATGGGATAAGACTGTTTATAATTTTATCTTTAAATCGTTTCACAGCCAAACTATCTATCTAGTTCTCTATCTCTCAGTCTGTCTATCTGTTTATAGCCAGACGCCTTGATCCTGTAAGGGCTGACCATAAACAAAACACCTCCATGTCGTCCTGTCCCCTGTTATTTTGCTGCCCTCACCCCAACTTACACTCCCCTCTCTGTCACACTCGTACCTCTCTACATATCCCCCCATCTCCTCCTCAGCCTCCTCCTCCCTCTCTCCCTTCCACTTCAGTCACATACACTCTCCTGGTTAGTCTCTCACTCTCCATCCTCTCCACGGGGCCAAACCACCTCAGTGTCTTTCCCCCAACGCTTTCTATCACATCCACACCACAACGCTCCTTCACAACCACACTACTGGCCATTGATAACGTGACATATACAGTGCAAAGTAACTCATAGCAATAATTTACTATCACGTAGACTTGATTATCGCAAAGAATGAGTTAAGAATCATTGTAACTGCTGCTTGAGTTCTTTCCCTCCCCCCTCCAGTTCATGAGTCTCCTACCTCCGTTACTCTGATTCAAGACTTCTGTTTTGCTGTTTTTATATTGTTTACTGTTTTTTTTTTATACTCTCCCTCTCGCTCTCTCGCTCTCTCGTTTCTCTCTCTCTTTCTCTCTTTCTCTCTCTCTCTCTCTCTCACACACACACACACAACATCCTTTACTTCCCACCTTCAGTATTTCTCTGTTCACTTCCTCTTCCCTCCTTCCTACCTCTATAAACTTTTCTTCGCCTTCCTCATCATCTCCTCCATACTATCTTGTGTCTTGTCTTCCTTTCTTTCACCTCCCTCAACCCTTTCCATATGACTACGTATATCTCACTTCAATACTAATTATGATTAACCTCGGGCGTACCTTTACTAGTTCTAAAAGTGTGCTCTCTCTCTCTCTCTCTCTCTCTCTCTCTCTCTCTCTCTCTCTCTCTCTCTGTCATCTAGACACAGGATAAACAAACTAAAAATCAGACCATGGCAGTGAATGTATTAACAGTTGCTTTATATGGCTTTGTGTATTTACCATATTCCGTCTCGTCGCTTCCTATACTGATCTCAATATAAATCATTTTCTTTACTCCTGATAACTTTACTTAGCGAAGAAGATGCCTTATGAACTCAGGGGTTAACTACCTATCTATCTATAGCCAGACGCCTCAATTCCGTAAGGGGTGGCCATAAAAAAATCGTCTCCATGTCGCCCTGTTCCTTGTCATTTCGCTGCCTTCCCCCCTTCCTCCAAGGATCTTTAAGTTGGATGGTTTTTTAGTTTCCTCATGCTCCTTGCTACATTCAGACGATTGTTTGCGAGTAGGGAAGGGCCTCTCGTGTTGAAATGGTCGAACAGCCTCCAGTTAGTGTGTGTGTGTGTGTGTGTGTGTGTGTGTGTGTGTGTGTGTGTGTGTGTGTGTGTGTGTGTGTGTGTGTGTGTGTGTGTGTGTGTGTGTGTGTGTGTGTGTGTGTGTGTGTGTGTGTGTGTGTGTGTGTGTGTGTGTGTGTGTGTGTGTGTGTGTGTGTGTGTGTGTGTGTGTGTGTGTGTGTGTGTGTGTGTGTGTGTGTGTGTGTGTGTGTGTGTGTGTGTGTGTGTGTGTGTGTGTGTGTGTGTGTGTGTGTGTGTGTGTGTGTGTGTGTGTGTGTGTGTGTGTGTGTGTGTGTGTGTGTGTGTGTGTGTGTGTGTGTGTGTGTGTGTGTGTGTGTGTGTGTGTGTGTGTGTGTGTGTGTGTGTGTGTGTGTGTGTGTGTGTGTGTGTGTGTGTGTGTGTGTGTGTGTGTGTGTGTGTGTGTGTGTGTGTGTGTGTGTGTGTGTGTGTGTGTGTGTGTGTGTGTGTGTGTGTGTGTGTGTGTGTGTGTGTGTGTGTGTGTGTGTTTGTTTGTTTGTGTTTGTTTGTTTGTTTGTTTGTTTGTTTGTTTGTTTGTTTGTTTGTTTGTTTGTTTGTTTGTTTGTTTGTTTGTTTGTTTGTTTGTTTGTTTGTTTGTTTTTAGCTCATCCTTGCATTTCTTTCCCTCACAAGTGCTTTATAAATAACGTTCATAATTTCGAGGCCTGTCTGTATCTTGCAAGGTTCAGTTTTGGGCCCAATTCTGTTTTTAATTTACATCTGTGATATCTACGAAGGTTTGTGCCGTAAAATACTGTTATCTGTAAATAGCCAGACGCCATAATCCCGTAAGGGGCACTAACCCTCCGCCAACCCACTTGTTGACACGTAGGGAACAAGGGAACACGTAGGGATTGGTTATATGGTTACCACCCAGCGTTGTAAATGGTTTCCTGGCTTACAGGAAACCATTAAGCTTGTTACTTAATGTAAAGCCACCTGAAAAGGAAAGAAGAGTAATAAAATGTGACAGGAATTATGGGAGAAATAGGATGAGAGGAGGGCAGACACTGAAAAAGGATGATAAAGGCTAAGGAAGAAGTAGGCAGCACTACATCAAGTGAGTGGACCATGGTGAGAAATAGGAAGAGAGAAGGCCAGGCACAAAAAAACAATGATAGTAATGGAAGAAGCAGGCAGCACTACATCAAGTGAGCGGATGATGGTGTGAAACTGGAATGGAGGAGGGCATACGCAGAAAAAGAATGATAAAGGAGAAGGAAGAAGTAGGCAGCACTACATCAAGTGAATGAATGATGGTGAGAAATAGGAAGATAGGAGGGCAGACGCAGATAAAGAATGATAAAGGTGAAGGAAGAAATAGGCAGCACCACATCGTCAAAATCTTCCACAGGTATACCCACTAATGTTTAATAATATTCAGCTTAATCCTGCATCATCCTTGAACATGCTTGGGGTTTCATTTACTCGGGACTTATCTTGGAAAGATCATATTACATCTCTTGTAAAATCTGCTTCCAAGAGATTGGGTGTGCTAAGCCGACTCCGTTCTTTCTTTACCCCTGCACAATTGTTGACTCTATACAGGGATTTTATCCGCCCCTGTGTGGAGTACAACTCTCATGTGTGGGGAGGCTCCCCACATACAGCTCTTCTCAATAGGGTGGAGTCAAAGGCTTTTCGTCTCATTGACTCTCCTCCTCTTAATGACTCCCTTCAACCTCTGTCTCTTCGCCGCACTGTTGCATCTTTATCTCTTTTCTATCGCTACTTTAATGGTCACTGCTCCTCTGAACTGTCTGCATGCATTCCTCCACCTCTACGACGGGCGCGTAGCACCCGTCTAGCAGCAAACTCTCATCCCTTTTCTGTCCAACTCTCTAATGCAAGAGTTAACCGTTACTCCCAGTCCTTCATTTATCCAACAGGTCAACTCTGGAACTGTCTCCCTCTGTCTGTATTTCCTGCTGCCTATGATCTCCAGTCTTTCAAACGCAGTGTGTCCAGGCATCTCAAAATGAACGGATCTTGAATTTGGCTCTCTATTGTATTTTGTTTTTCTCTTGGAGGGAACTGTTACTGCGGGCTCATGGCCTTTGGTTCCTTCTTCCTCGCATAAAAAAAAAAAAAAAAAGTGAGTGGATGATGATCGCCACCACCTACCACATACACTATCACTAAATACATTCCCTTTTTCATATCGACTACGGTATTGTTTCTTTTATTATTGTTATTTCTAGACGATTTTATTGAACCTTAATTAACACCATCACTAAATTAGGCTATGTGGAGAGGATGGAGAGTGAGAGACTGACGAGGAGAGAGTATGTGAGTGAGGTGGAGGGAGGGGGAGGCCATGGATGAGATGGAGGGATGGCGTGGAGAGGTATATGAGAGAGGGGGTGTGAGCTGGGTGCAGGGCAGTGAAATGGCGGGGGACAGGGCGACATGGAGGCGATTTGTTTGTGGCCACCCCTTACGGGATTAAGGCGTCTGGCAATAGATAGATAGACTAAATTAGGTCTATTTTTAAGATTTATGGTTGTTCGGTGGGCGCTTGAAGTAAAGATACGTCATTGGATAGATGAGCCTAAGAAAAAAGAAAAAAAAAACGCAACTCCTAGCCAAACAAACGTTCCTGACATGAGCGAAGCCTCAAACTTTCAGTGAAACGTTCCTCTCATTTCGCCCGTTTCCATTCACGCCAGTCTGAACTCCCTAAAGCACCAGTTTCTTTCATAAGTTTCCTATGTACAGTTAGCAGTTCAATTAAATAATGTTACTGGCTAAACAGGACTTGAGTACTTATAATTAATTTTTAAAAAGCTCTGGCATTTTAGAAGGCGATTTGTTTGTGGCCACCCCATACGGGATTAAGGCGTCTGGCAATAGAGATAAAGATAGCATTTTGCATTTCCCCCTTTTCATATTTTCCTGGAGAGAATATGTGAAGCTACCAGTAAGGAAAATTTGGCAAGAATGGTACATAATTTTTCATCAATTGTTTTTGTATGACACTAAAAAGACATGACGGATTTATACACCTTGGACTTGCTTTCTCGCCTAGTCAAACTCTCTATTACAGTAGTCAGCTAGCGATGTCTCTAAGCATCTGGTCAGCTATGAAACAACACTCCTCAGTTTGTCTCTCCTATTTGTCTATCTATTGCCAGACGCTTTAATCCTGTACGGGGTGGCCACAAACAAATCGCCTCCATGTCGCCCTGTCCCCCGCCATTTCATAGCCCTGCTCCCACCTCACATACCCCCTCTCTCATATACCTCTCAATTCCATCCCTCCATCTCATCCTTGGCCTCCCCCTCTCTCTTCCCCCTCTCCGCCTCACTCACATACACTCTCCTTGTTAGTCTCTCACTCTTCATCCTCTCCACTGACTGCAATACCGTAGTCTGACTGTAATGTATCCTGTAAACTTGAAGTGAAAGGATCGTGATTTCAGCTACTTCTTCATTCAACATTTTTTGGAAGCGACAAGTCCGGGAAGTTTTAAGCTTTGAGAGAAAGAGAGAAAGAGAGAGAGAGAGAGAGAGAGAGAGAGAGAGAGAGAGAGAGACAGACAGACAGACAGACAGACAGACAGAGACAGAGAGAGACAGACACACAGAGAGGGACACAGACAGACAGACAGACAGAGACAGAGAGAGACAGACACACAGAGAGGGACACAGACAGACAGACACACAGACACACAGACACAGACAGACAAACTCCAAGCTCTAGTTTCTTGTAATATAAAAGACTTAGTTATTTTCAGAGTAGAGAATAATAAAATACATAGTTCTTAAAAGATAAAAATAACGATAAAGGAACCTCACAGGGAAATAAATTAATGATTCATACAAGACAGTCTGTCGAAAAAAAAACAAAAAAAACATGCATTCTTTAAAATATACAAGAATATTAATAACATTCTTTCATTATCTAGAAGTCAATTTCCCTTAAAAGATAGAAATGGTGTACAAAGTCTTTCACAAAATACAAATATCGGAAAATAAAAAGTTGCCTAAAGTATACAAGACACTCCAAATTTTTTATCAAATCTGTAAGTTTTAAAATCTATACTAAATATCTCGTGGGATTTAAACAGTGCAGTCAAAAATTTATGTTGTTTTGCGTCAGTCTAATCAGCTTTCCATTCGGTCGTATAGATTTCACGCCTTTTTTCCTGCCGGGTTTGAGGGTTTGATGAGTGGGAAGGGAAGGAGATTTTACCTAATGTGTGTATACTAATCGTACGTATCTTTTCAATCCCTTGTACTCAGTGACAGTGTTAAAATAGAGCAAAAATAATGCCCATACATGACGGTAGTCTCATAAAAATTGTAGGGACGGGAATTTGAAACCAGGTCATAGATGGTTTCAGAAGAAGTTTAGATATTCACTAACCTGTCACTCTACCACTACTTTCCCCTGCCCCTTACAACTCCTCCCCTGCACTCCACAACTCCTTCCCTGCACTCCACATTTCCCTCCCTGTACTCTACAATTCCTCCCCTGCATTCTTCAACTTCCCAACATTTCTCAACTCCTTCCCTGTCTTTACTCCCTCATGCACGACACAGCTCCTCCCCGGCACCCCACGTCCTTCCCCGACCGTATGTCACCCAGTCACCCCACAGCTCCACCCCGCAGACTGCAACTCATTCCCCACACCACTATTCTCCCCTGCACCCCATAGATCCTCCCCTGCCCATCACAACTCCCCCTCACCCACTACACTGCTCTTCCCTGCTCCCACAGATGTTTCCACGCACACAGCATCTCCCTCCCCACTCACTGTATTGTCTCCCCCGTACTCCTCAACTCCCCGCCACTCACTTCACTCCCTTGACGTGATTGAGCGTAGATTGAAGTGGTCTTGGGTTGGGTGGGACAAAGGGCTTCTCTGGGAGTTCGTAGAGGTGGTTCCTGGTCCACCATATATGTGCAGATGACGGCCTTGTACTGTAGATGGCTCGCGGCACGTGCTATCTCACCTCGTACAGCGAACTGGCATACTTGTTGTAAAGCCAGCGTTTGCAGTGACTGGATCTCATACACAGTGCACGTCGCCTCATCACACGACACGGGGTTGGCGTGAGTGAAGCATTTGATGAACTGCCTCACCATGTCTGATTTCCCTTAACATGGGTCTCATTTTCATCAGGAATTTTTTTTTCGGTGCCCCCTTCCTCCTGCTCCACCTCCTCGACAGTCTGTGAGAGTCCGCATACACCCACGGCCTTGTGCTTGTTGTGGTGCGTATCGATCCCGGCAATCAGGATCCAACAGGTGTTAATCAGAATAGGGGCACTGCTTCCTAGGCTCTTTTCACTTCAACTTGACCTAAAATTTACGTCTTTCCATCTTGAATGCTGAGCTGTAACAAGCGATTAACATTAGAAGGTACGGCTAGTCACGAAGAAGTGCTATGGGATGGATGTTGAGCCCTTGTAGTCTCGTATTTGTAGGGATAGTATTTAGGAACATCAAAATTTTCGGATGAAGTTGATGGAGGAGACGGCGAGGGGGAGTCACCTTCCATTTCTCCCGCCGAACACTAACTGGTTTTTTGTCCTGTATCACACTCACCCGACAAGAAGCTGAATATAAACAAACCAATCGTTCACGTCCTGATGTCCTGATGTAAGCAGTATCGAACACTTTCATGGTTCAAGGGTTCATTCCCAGGCTTGGAAAATAGTCTAGAGAAAACAATAATAGAATAATAATGCTGTTTCGACCATGAGTGGATGAATGGTGTGAGTATTGATTCTCTCGGGCCTCCATGAATCGGCTGAATATTGTTTAACGTTAGCAGGAATACAACACAATAATCGTCACTATGAATCTGGCTACATTAAAACGGCTTCTTCAGCTTAGGAGAGCGGCGTAATTGTGTAGGTGTTAACTAACGCAATATATACATAATCTCTCCATTACATGAGTCCATAAGATAAATAAATTCGTATGGAGGTATGAAGGATGTAAGGAAAGGGGTATCCTCAGGGTGACGTAGTAAACCATTTTGTTACGATTGAATTATATACTCTACATTTCATTGCAACTTTATTAAGGCCATTGTACAAGGCTTAAGAGAAACACTACACCAAAGAGCAAAACAGACGATTGACATTTCATCGAAGAAAGAAAGAACTTAATACTTTGTTCATCCACATGGCAGACGATTTTATTCAGTTCGTGGGACCAAATTACTGACACTGGGGGAGCGGGAAGGTGTGAATAAGCTACTATAGTTCTCTCACGTCAACTTGATCCAGATTTTCGTCCTTTGGCAGCATCCTTCACGTACCTTATAAGACAATATAATGACCGTAAAGTAGATTATTAATGTAGACCTTCTTTTTGACAAGCACCGTATTCCACATGTAATATATTGATGTAGCTCAGCGTTCAAGATGGGGCGATGTCATTTTTAGACCAAGTTAAGGTAAAAGGAGTACGGTTTTGAACGCTTATTTCTGAAGTTTGCGATGAAATAAGAAGTATGACCTATATGTAAAATTACTGTCTATATGGGATGCAGGCTAATTCCATCTAACAATGACAGGTGTTTCATTGATTCCCGCCAAAAATAAGAATCTTTGCTTACACCTCTGCTAATTCAATAATGCAGCCAACACCGCAACTGTAGGGTATTCCTTTACTGCTGATACCCCTTTTTATTTTATTCTTGTTACAGCCAGACGACTTTATTGAGCTTAGAAAAACCTGGAAGAAAAACTCCAAAACAATATCTGAACCCTTGAAGCAAGGTGGTGCCTTTTTTGTCGTCAGAAAATATATAATCTCTTCCTCTCCGGCGGGTGATTTCTTGTATTTTGTGGGAACGGCTCAGTATGCGTTTTGTCTATCCTGTATTGTTTATTCACTTCATTCTCCCACTGTCACACCCATGCCCACACCAGCAGACTTATCCTTCCCCACAGTGCTTGAGATCCCACCTGATGAGTTTTAAGTACAGTGTTATTGATGAACCAACCCGTATCCTCATTAACTCCAGGTTGTTTTCCTCTGACCAGGGAAGTTCCGAATCATCTCAAGCACTCAGACAAGACCTCTATATACAGCCTTGACACCTGCAGACACTGGTCATTTTTTTGTATTATATTCTCGCTACCGGAGGACGATTTTAGTCAAGCTTAGCGTAGAGGGATTTGATAATGGCGATATCGTTCTTGTTTTCGTGGCCTGAGAGGGTTTCTGTAATCAGTGTGCCTTTATCTGACGAAACTGGGCTGCACTCACTCCTTGAATACTAGGTCGTGCTGGCGTGAAATTCGGTTAGCCGTGTGAGGCCGGAATGAGTCTCCTTGGTTACAGGTCAAATTAGCTCTCCGGTCTGACTACACCTGGCCATCGACGCAACTCCTGTGTACTTAATATTGATATCACCTAAGACCTCATTTAACAGCTTCTACAGGTAATGAGGCGTCGATTACCTTTGGATCGCGATGGAGAGCTGGCAGATATATTACCCTATCAAATTTTCATCGAATAATTAACTCTTTGAAAGTTATTATGTTATTTTTGGGCCTTAAGGATTGCAACACTGGCTTTCATTATCGCTTGCTGTTATTTATCGTTATTAATTGGATCTGTCTTTGTGTTTGCTATTGCACAGGCGGAATCAATAATCATGCACCTGTCCGTGGTTCTAAATGAGTGTAGAGAGATTACAGTCCTGCCATACAGCCTGAATTACTGCTAGACCATTCTACTCCCGTCTATCCACAGCCAGACACCATAATCCCGTGAGGGGTGGCCACAAACAAATCGCTTGCATGTAGGCCTGTTCCCCGCCATTTCACTGCCCTCATCCCAGCTCACACACCCCTCTCTCATATACCTCTCTACTCCATCCCTCCAACCATTATCAAATCCCTCGATACTGGAGGGGAGTAAAATCGTCTGGTGACAGAAAGAATATAGTACAGAAAGGACCTCCAGTGGCTGCAAGTGTCGAGGTTGAATTTCGAGGCTTCGCTTGGGGATCACGAGATGCTTCGAAGCTTCCCTGGTTCGAGAAACACAGCCTGGACTATCGAGAAGGTGGTTCGGAAATATCTCTGCACTTGAAACATATCAGGCGGTATCTAATGTGCTGTGGGGAAGTATAAGTCTGCTGGTGTGGGCGTGGGTGTGGCAGTAGGCAGTAGTATTGACACCCTAAAACGAGTAATAATCGAGACGAGCTACCGATTCCAAACCTGCAGACTTCAAACCATTTTTAAGAGCCTGAAGTGAAGCCTCGGTTTGTGAGTGTTCAAAATGGTTAGCAGCAGTACGAATACGGGTGGTTTGTTTATGTTCAACTCTTTCGATTCAAATAAAGTGAGAATACAATGTCAGTCAGGGTTCAGCAGGCGAAATGGAAGGTGGCTCTCCCTCTCCGTCTCCTCCATCAGTTTCGTCCGAAATATTTGCAGTTTCCAGAGAATACCCCAGTAACTTTTTCACCCATGTAACTGAGAAGGTGGTGCTAGCGGTAACTGAGGATGAAGCGGGAGAGCCACAAACTGAGGAGCTACTGGCCCAGCTCACGTCATGGAGTGTGAGAAAACTGACGGCTACCTTCAAGATTACTCGTCTTTGCCATGGTCGTTTCAGCTTCAAGGACGGAGGCGTGGTAGAGTATCATCCAGCAACCGCACCAGACCTGATCGCCGTAGCAGTGCAGAGTTCTATAGAGTGGTCCGTCGTGTCTCTGGTAAACGTAGGTCATGGAACTAAGCGACGCATGTGCTTCCACGTCGCCCTCAACGTGGGTCGGGAGGGATGGTGTGCAGTCACGAACAACTTCCACACTCTAGTCCACGTGCTAAAGTATCACAACGTGCCTGCTGAACACTTTATGAACAAAGAGGTGTGTGCAGAAGTGTGTGTCAATCGCAGTGATAGACTGGTTCCTCGATTACGTCCAAAAATACCCTCAATTTGTGTAAGGAGTTCCAGGTCTTCTCCGGACGTCCTCTCTCTCAACGATGAGTTCGTGGCATTTTGCAATAGCGAGTTTTCGGATATTAATCTTGGTAACCTATGTTTCTACTTTGTTGAGAACAATGATGAGAGTCTTGCATACTGGGGACGCCTTGGAAGCAGGGCCCATGTTTTGTGTGAAACTTGCTGGTTGCTGGTTGCCGGGTTTGACACAGTTCATCGCAAACACAAGGCTGCAGGGGTGTGCAGACGCTCACTAACTGTGGTGCAAGTGGAGCAGGAGGAAGGAGCTCCGAAAAAATTCCTGATGAAAATGAGACCGTTGCTAAGAGTAATGGAGTCAGACTTGGTGAACGGCTTCCTGAGATGTTTCACGCACGCCAACCCTGTGTCGTGGGATGAAGCGATGTGCATCGTGTATGGGATCCAGTCTCTGCAAACTTTAGCGTTGCAGAAAGTACGCCAGCTGTCGCTGCACGACATAAGGCTGCACGTGCCGCAAGTCATGTACAAAGCAGTCATTTGCACCTATATGGTGGACCAGGAACCACCTTTAATAACCCCCAGTGATAAATCACGCGCCTTACCCACAACCACAACAATTTACACGCACCCACGAAGTGGAAGTTAAGTGAGCGGCGAGGAGTTGAGGAGTACACAGGAAAATGCGAAGGAAAATATCTTTGTGGGTGGGGGAAAGAGACGCTGTGCAAAGGGAGGCTGGGAATGATCTGTGAGGGGCAGGGGAGAATAGTGTAGGGGATGGGGAAAGAGTTGTGGTGGACTGGGGAGGGTCTGGGAGGGGAGAGTAGTTTACTGTACTGGATGGGGGAAGGAACTGTGGCATGTATGGGGAAGTAATAGATGGGGAAGGGGCTGTAGGGTGTAGGTGAGGAGTGGAGAGGTACACAGGAGAGTAGTGGTGATTTCCGGTAATTTCTAGAGGATGAGGACTGAGTTCCGAAGAGTAATTACTTTGTTTTAATAGTCACTACGTACAAATGCATTAAATTTTGTGAGAATAACTTACATGCATAAGTAAAGGCTCCTCACTTCTTGTTAACCAGACCCTTCTGAGCCGGCAGGAAAAAGTGGAAAAGGTTAATTGGATGTTTTTTATGACCGAACCAGAAAACTGATTCGACTAATGTTATACTCTTAATGGGGAAATGATGTTATTGATTGTGCTGTGTAATTCCCACGGATGTAATCATAGGCTTTATAAAATACATGTATGTGTGAGTGTATTTATTTGACTGTATTGTATTTTAAGCAACTTTTTCTTCTTTAGTATTTAAATATACGAAAGAAAATTTTATGCGACATGTATCTTTTTAAAGAATTTGACTATCCTGTATCAATTACGGAACTGTATACGAGTAAATACTCCTGTATGCTGGAAAGGAATTAAAAATGTATGCTATTAAGAGCGTTTTCAATAGACTGCCTTGTATTGATTATTTTTAATGCCCTGTGTGGTCACTCTCTGTTTATACCATGTTCCTAGCAAATATATTAGTGTCAGTGTGCTTTGTTAGACTCCATACTGTTAACATCCAAACCAGGCATATTGCAAACAACTCAGGTGAGATAGTGTTGGAGTTCATAATAATCTTTTAAAATATGTAGAGGGGAGAATATTAGGAAAAAGTTGAGCAATATTTAGTTTCCTGAACTGGTCCCTTACATAGAATGATCAACGAAGTGGATGTGTAAATTAGGGTCCATTCATTTCAAGTTGCCTGGACATAGTGCATTTAACAGACGGGGTTCATACCTAGTGGGTAACGCCGACGTGAAAACTTGTTCTGAAGCTGACTAGCCATAAAAATGAAAGACTAGTGTCAGTCAACGCATGCAGTCGACTAGACGAGAACGTATGGCAAAGATTTAAAAAAAAAAAAAATCCTGTCATACAGTGTGACGTTGAATAAGGCATTCATCATGTAATCCAGTGACGCCCCATGAGAAGCGTAGGAGCCCGGGGCTAGGCAAGTTGGTCCTGACATTTAAGATGAGAGTGATCAGCCTCACTCATCCCTGAGTAGCATTACGTGAGCAATGAACCCCAACCATCACTTGGATATAAACCTGCACCGGCTCAGTCCGATTGGAGCGCCTTACTAGCCCACTAAACCACCAGGAGCCATAATTTGGATATATGGTTACCACCCAGCGTAGTAAATACATACTATACTTAAGTCGTGTCTTATGTGTTATTTTTATCGATATTGATTAGAGACAAAGTTTTCATAAATATCACTGACGGGAAAATCAGCCCTGACACTATCGGAGCAACTCTAGTATTCCATTCATTAAACGATTGAAGCTAAACTGGGCCATGTAAGCCTGGGTGTTAATGCTGTAACCACTAACCCCCTCATGGTATGGGTAACTCTAATTTCTGTTCCCAGCTAAGAACAGACGATTTTAGTCAACTGAGGAGACATAGGGGCCTAGGAATTAACACCACAATAGAGGAAACACAGAGGACAAGGATGAATTAGGAAATGTTTTAGTGGCAAGAAGTATTAGACAGTATTCGCTTATGTATTTTTTGACTAATATTTTAAAGGAATATTTTATCCATAGTTTCTTCCAGCATTGTGTTCCTCTGCCCCTATTACTCTTTCCTCCCTGAGTTTCTGAAAATATCCCTCTTTCACATCTTCTTCTGTCCTTCCTATTGATATCCCTATTTCACGCAATGCCTTTCATCCCCGCAGAGGAGTAAGTGCTGGTGAATTTTTGATTGAGGTAGTGCAAGTATTGTTTTAGCATCCGGTCAAGATTTCGTCCAATTATGAAACCCAATTCTATCTTTTATTTTACTTTGAAGATCACAGCATTGAAAAAGTCACTGCTCACTGTCATATTATTTATCATTATGGGGTGAATCAGTATTTATGCTTCCAATTGTACACCAGCAATCAGTAATCATTTACCTGTCTGCGGTTCTGAATTAGTAGAGCGACACAACATCCTCCTAACCAGCGTATTTACCTACTTATTTATCTGTTTACGTATTTATTTCATCGGTATCTGTGGCGCGAGGGGGTTGTGTATTTGCTCCGGTTTGTCTGTCTGTCCTTCTGTCCGTCTGGGCTTCAATTCGGGCGTTTAAGTTGAGGGTGAGAAGCATCCTCCACTCATGACTGGCATCACGTGAGCAATAAACCCCTACCAGCCCTCATATGAAACCTTCGTGGACCACATATACAATAATTGCGGAGTCTTACCCCACTGAACCACCAGGCAGCATCGTTTGGTTTTGTGGTTATCAGTTTACTACTCAACTTTGGATACACATGAGTTACAGTGATCTCTCTGGCTTGTCATTCCGTGTAGAGTTACTCCAGTGCAACACTATCGAATGAGGGGATGGTATGAGGCCCCGATAACCAAGAATAACTTACAAAATATCATCGTACTGAATGGAGTAAGCACATCACTACGACGGCGTATGCGTAAGTTCGTTCATGCTACTCCAGACGATTTTATTCAACTTCAGGGCGTTTCACGTCCGGTTGTATATATTTCGTTTTAGTTTCGTTACCTGCCGACGATTTCATTCATCCTGAGAGAGAGAGAGAGAGAGAGAGAGAGAGAGAGAGAGAGAGAGAGAGAGAGAGAGAGAGAGAGAGAGAGAGAGAGAGAGAGAGAGAGAGAGATTTTATTTTTGCTATTTCCAGACATTTTCATTCAGTTTGACACACACACACACACACACACACACACACACACACACACACACACACACAGAAACGTTCATTGAAACGTTCCACTCTCTCAGTGAACGCTCGAGGCTTCGGTCGTGTTAGGAACGTTTCTTCATCTGATTGGGAGTAACGTTTTTCTCCTTTTCAATCCAATAATCATTTTTCATTTTATTTAACCTGCCCTAAGACGAAAAGCTTTGAAATTAGTGAGGCTCTAATTGAACCCTTAGATTCGTCTTCTCCCCGGTTAAGGAAGCTCCCTAACACCTCTTCCATAGCGATTGATTTTAGGATATGACTGCTTAATATCCTTTTGTACAATATCATTGCAGAGTGTGGTGATATTGGATGGATTTACGTAACACAGAAGAGGACAGTAAGATGTAGTAAAGAAAATGAATCGCTTATGAAAAGGTGTTAGGGAGCTTCCTCAGACGTCGAGAATTTAGGCCTATATCTCATTTCTCCAGCTCGAAAAGTCTCAGTAAAGTTTAATATAATTTTCTGAAGACAAAATGAAGATAAGAAAAATTACATCATTGTAGAGAAAAGGTTCATAGTTTAGTAATAGTGTATGTGACTTCTCCCTACACACACACACACACACACACACACACACACACACACACACACACACACACACACACACACACACACACACACACACATTATCCCTCAATTTATTTTACAGTTTATCTTTATACTTAGCAGTTTTGTAAAATAATTGACTGTCATTTTGGGACACTGTTGCTCGATCGTAAATTATCAAAATAAATAGATAGATAAATAAATAAATAAATAATAAATAAAGGTTCAGGTACAGGAATATTTGAGTCTCTGTGGGTTTAAAGTTTTCTCTTAACCCATTCACTACGATGAAGTATTATACTAGTTAATCCTTGTTCCCTAAAGCTATTACTTTAATAACTGATTACCTGTCCCCGCCCCAGGGGGTCGGGGACGGGTATTGTTTTCACTCGGTTTGTCTGTCTGTCTGTCTGTCTGTCTGTTAACAACTTTACTTGAAAACCACTGGTGCGATTTTGACAAAAACAGCAGGGATGATGGGCTATGACCTTCTGATAGTCTGATTACATTTTGGGCCAAGGCCCAGGCTGTAGACCAAAATAATAATAATAATAATAATAATCGTTTTTTCTCCATAAGTCCTTTCAAATTCGTTATATCGACATGAAACCCAAACCTGAAGGTGTATCTTTCAAATCTGCATCCTATAACATGCCTCATTACATCAGGGGGGTCACCCCCCAGTTAGCGGTAGGGGGGTCAGTGTCAGGTGGGTCCTATAACATGCCTCATTACATCAGGGGGGTCACCCCCCAGTTAGCGGTAGGGGGGTCAGTGTCAGGTGGGTCCTATAACATGCCTCATTACATCAGGGGGGTCACCCCTCAGTTAGCGGTAGGGGGGTCAGTGTCAGGTGGGTCGGGCCTAAAATGTCAAATGGGCATAAGATCGTCAGTTTTCACCCGATTTACTCCAAATATGATATGTGACATCTTTGACTACATATCCTGTTGTGTTTATACGTCAGCACTAAAATGACTCCCGGGGACGGGTTTGCTGAGCCTTGGCACCGCTTCTTGGTATTATTTTATTTGGACAGTTTAGGAAGATTTTGGTAATGAAAGGAACATTGAAGTATCTATATGACCCCATAATCTTAAAGAATTTCTCAAACTGAATGAAATCGTCTGGGGATACTGAGGATAAATAAAAAATCACATCATCGGACTAAATGGTTTATAAAGAAGTGAAGCTACCAGTGGGACGAGCTAAGACAGAACTGAATGGATCTTTTATTTTCCCGACTCTCATTCGTATGGTCTTACCCTCTTACAAGATTTCTCTCGTACTATACTCTTCTTACTCCAGTTTGGCCTAAAAATGACATCTCTCCATCCTGAATACTGAGCTGGAAGAGATATCACCAGTAAAATATGATGCTAGTCACGAAGAAGTGCTATGGAATGAGTGTTGAGTGGGAGCATTGTCTTTCTACCACAGAGCTGCCTGAACTAAGCCAAAAAGGAGAGTCTGGGCTAAGGTAGAGTAAAAACAGTACAGTATAGTCCTTTATTTGCACTATTGCTTGTCTGGTGAATGTAATGTGTCCAGGTAACTCTAAATGAACAGATCATGATTTACGCTTCCCCTTCCTTAAACGTCCATTGATAGGAATAGTTCTGTAATCTCTAAATCCTGAGTTCAGTTTTTTTACTTCCCCTCTACAAAATAATAATAATAATAATAATAATAATAAAAATAATAATAATAATAAAAGACAGTGAACTCCAAGGTCTGTTCCTCATAGCTTTTAATATGAATGGTTTGGATGTTGTCAGCA
Organism: Coenobita brevimanus; assembly: GCF_032717465.1. Taxonomy (NCBI): domain Eukaryota; kingdom Metazoa; phylum Arthropoda; class Malacostraca; order Decapoda; family Coenobitidae; genus Coenobita; species Coenobita brevimanus. The sequence continues at coordinate 4,243,511 of NC_137067.1, read as the reverse complement.
TGGAGTATAACAAAACACATTGTCCATAATACATTTACTAAAACTCTATATACAGGATACAGAAAAGAGGACTGCACAGGGCACAAATAATCCGTACAAGACAGTCTAATGATAAAGGTCTTTAAAATATAGTGCTTAAAATTTCCTAAAATATACATTATAGTCAGATTCATCTAAGAGACACGTCAGGTGCAAAGTTCATCACACAAACACCTGAGAATAAAAAGTAGCTTAAAGTATAGAGGTCAATTTAATTCTATCAGATATAAGCATCTTTTAAGTCAGTAATTGATATCCCGTGGGAATTAACAAAGAATGCAGTTCATAACCAAATTTTCCTAATAAGAGTTTTATTCTTATGCAGTTTTCTTCAATCATAAAAAAAGATAACTATCAAGGCAACTTTTCCACTTTCTTCCTGACGACTTGTACTTAAGCGTCTGGTGAGTGGGAAGGAAGGAGCCTTTACGTAAATATGTATATTATTTTCATGCAATTATTTATGTCTGTGTGCTTTATGACTCTCAAAATAGAAGGAATGTAATGCTCATACGGGACTGTTCACTCCCTCTAAATTTTTGTCTGACGCCAAATAATCGATGGTTTCAAAAGTTAGGTAGTGGTGGCGTAATTCACTGACTTGCCACAGCATCACTACTCTCCCCTACACCCCACAGTTCCTCCCCAGCTCACTGAACTATACTCCCCTGAATCCCATTGCTCCTCCCCCACTCACTACACCACTTAGCACCAGCACCCAGCCACTCTTCCTCGCCACCCACTTTTCTTCCATGTCATAGTTGAATGGAAATGGAAATGGTAGTGGATTGGGTGGGTCAATGGGTGTTTCTGGGTGTTTGTGTTGGTGGCTGCTGGTCCGGCGTGTGGGTACCGAAGACGGCTGTGTAGATGGTTTTCGGTATGTGCTTCATGGAATGAGGTGACGACCGACACACTTGTTGGAAGGCCAGAGTTTGCAGCGACTGTACCTCATACACAATGGACATCACCTCATCCCACGATACGGGGTTAGCGAGAGTGAAATTCCTTGCGAAATCGTTTACCATGTCAGACTCCATATCCCTTAAAAAAGGTCCCATCTTCATAAGGAAAATTTTCGGTTCTCCCTCCTCCTGCACCACCTCCACCACAGTCCGTCTGAGTCTACACACAGTGGCAGCTTTGTGCTTGCGGTGAATAGCATCAAACCCAGCTATCAGGAACCAGCCTCGTGTGAACGATTTGGATACAGGCGTCCCTTGGCGTTTCAATTTCAGGTACAGCACACCAGTGGGACTGCAGAGAAGGAAATAATAATAAAGACACTCCTTAGGCACGCCTAGCAACGCCTCACATCGCCTGGCCATGAGGAGATGCTTCACCTGAGCATGTGTGGGAGAGTCAGTAGAGGGCCAGAGATCGGAATTCCTGAATTGGATTTGCCCAGGTGATCTTGCCCTCAGGTGTCGTGCATGTAATCGAGGCACCATTTTATCATTCCTTCTTGAACACCACTCCCCACACACATTGTTCCACGTAAGGTGTTCAGCAGACATATTGTGATCCCTAAGCACGTGTACTATAGTGTGGTAGCTCGTAGCCAACAAACACCAGCCTTCCCTACCAACGTTGTGGATGGCGTAGCAGTAGACTGACTTCTCCATTTGGCCTTCACAGTACCGCGTTAGTGTCAGAATGGTCCACTCCTCATGGTTTAGACATGCGCCTGTACCAGAGAAAGGCATAACTGCGGGTCCATGCTCAACCAGTCCACCATCCCTATATTTTAGGCTACCAAGGCCGAGCACACGGACTGTATAACAACCCGCTAGCTTTTTGAAACTCCAACTTTCAAGACGCTCTATCAGCCTCTCCAGTTTTTCCTCGCCCCTCTCGTCTTCCGTGACCGCCACCACAGCCCGGTCAGTCGCGTAATTAAAGAAGAGGCGCGTAAGATAGGAGTAGGAGTCGCTCTGACCTTCCATCTTGGCTGCCGGAGAGGGAGTGAAGTGGGTTGGCCTACCTTCCCTGTCCTCGTGTTTACATTTGTCTTTGGAGATTTCGTAGCGGTGCCTCTTTAGCTATTTTTTTGCCCTTTACCCCTTAAATATCCTCTACTTTGATCCTGATGCAACTTTTATCAGTATTAGGCAGATTTAGATAATATATAAGGCAATATGAAGATGTAATATGCAAAATAAGTAGCCGAGAGAACGGTGCTACGAGGTATTGTAATTATAATGCAGCTGTTTGTCATTATGTCGTTGAAACAGGAGGACCTGCAACACCTACTCTTGAGCGATTTAATATGCATGTTACAGGTGATTCTCCTGTATATTATTTCTCCTTAATTTTCACCATACTTTCCATCAATACCATACAAAGGGAAATGAAGGTCTAAGGTGCAAAATAAATCGCATAAATGAACTGTTACGATCTCCAGGGCCAATTACCAAACTACACACTAGCAAACAGCAGGGGTCTAAAGCAATCTCACGTTTTCGTTTACACAGCACGCTACTCTGTCTTGCTTTCGGAGTTTGTAAGCATAATTCTGAGTACATTGTAATATTAACATTCCGGCAAATTCTCTTTTATGCTGCCACTTCGGAATACTCGCAAAAGTTGTTGATTTTATATGATTTTCCGTCGATGGCACAGCTTTGACAACTCTCTCTCTCTCTCTCTCTCTCTCTCTCTCTCTCTCTCTCTCTCTCTCTCTCTCTCACACACACACACACACACACACACACACACACACACACACACACACACACACAGTTACAGCCACTCCCCTTCAGTACCACGACTTCTTAGCTAATCTTGCCAATTGCAGATGATTTTATGCAACATTAGGAAAGAGCTGGGCGCAGGGCAGTGAAATGGCGGGGGACAGGGCGACATGGAGGCGATTTGTTTGTGGCCACCCCGTATGGGATTAAGGCGTCTGCATCATCCTTGAACATGCTTGGGGTTTCATTTACTCGGGACTTATCTTGGAAAGATCATATTACATCTCATGTAAAATCTGCTTCCAAGAGATTGGGTGTGCTAAGCCGACTCCGCTCTTTCTTTACCCCTGCACAATTGTTGACTCTATACAGGGGATTTATCCGCCCCTGTGTGGAGTACAACTCTCATGTGTGGGGAGGCTCCCCACATACAGCTCTTATCAGTAGGGTGGAGTCAAAGGCTTTTCGTCTCATTAACTCTCCTCCTCTTACTGACTTCCTTCAACCTCTGTCTCTTCGCCGCACTGTTGCATCTTTATCTCTTTTCTATCGCTACTTTAATGGTCACTGCTCCTCTGAACTGTCTGCTTGCATTCCTCCACCTCTACGACGGGCGCGTAGCACCCGTCTGGCAGCAAACTCTCATTCCTTTTCTGTCCAACTCTCTAATGCAAGAGTTAACCGTTACTCCCAGTCTTTCATTTATGCAACAGGTCAGCTCTGGAACTGTCTCCCTCTGTCTATATTTCCTGCTGCCTATGATCTCCAGTCTTTCAAACGCAGTGTGTCCAGGCATCTCAAAATGATCGGATCTTGAATTTGGCTCTCTATTGTATTTTGTTTTTCTCTTGGAGGGAACTGTTACTGCGGGCTCATGGCCTTTGGTTCCTTCTTCCTCGCATTAAAAAAAAAAAAAAAAGATAGATTAGGAAAGATCTCTCATACTGAAGGAATTGACAGTCTGTTTGGAGTCACACTATAATTGCTATCATATTAAAAAGCATGGTATTATAGAAAGGCTGATTGGTACAGGAGGCCTGGAAGGGATCATAGTTTGTATATTGGTGCGTGTGTTGACTTGTGATAGTTAATGTGGGCCTCCATATAGAAAGGGCCCTGGTCCTCATCTCAAGTTTTGCCGGAGTAAGCGAGATATTAAAGTTTCTAATTGTACGTGAAATAATAATGAAACAGTATTGAGAAATCTGGGCCAAGTAAGGGAAAAGGACTATAGATGTGTGTTTACGATGGACCTGTCTTGTTTGCTGGTTAGTTCGCGTCCTCTCATTTTTCAGTCCCTATTTGTGGCCATGAGGACCCAAGGAAAAGGACTCGTACGCAAAATAAGTGCCTATACTCTTTCTACTCCAACTTGGCCTAAAACTAACATCTATCTATTCACCTTCAGTGCCGAATTGTGAAGGAAGATCAACACTAGAGTATGGTGTTAAAAGCGTGAATGTGTTTTGGAAATTATATGGAACCGTATCTATCTATCTATCTATTGCCAGACGCCTTAATCCCGTAAGGGGTGGCCACAAACAAATCGCCTCCATGTCCCCCTGTCCCCCGCCATTTCACTGCCCTGGAACCGAAGTAGTGTGTTATTTTGCCATTAACCTACGGGGCATTGGCTTCAGAGGGACAAAAACTGGACAAGGTTAATGTAAAAGGAGTATAGCATTAGCAAGAATGAACCCAAACGTGGGATCAGATGCCAATGAGCTGCTTCTGTTTTGCTGGTTCGGATGGTGTGCTTTTCAGGCCCTGTTTGGCAACCGAAATGTCTCGTAGTAAAGCAGACTTGGAAACGAAATTATGTTGGATGTAGGCGGTCTGTGTTTATCTGACAGAACTGGGCAACTCTCACAACTTGAGTACTGAATCGTGGTTGCATGAAATAGGATGGGCTTGACTCATGAGGTAATAGTGAGTCTTCTTGGTCACTAGTCAAATCAAACCCCCAATCTGACTACACCTGGCCATCGACTGAGCTGAAAGGGGTTATGGATCTTCGCGTCAAGTAAAAAACAAACCGACTATAACATCAGAATGAACCCAAACGAGGGAACGGATGACACTGAACAGGCTCTCGTTTGGGATCAGTTCGATTGGCCTCCCGCTCAGTCCAGTCACAGTTTGGCGGCTGGAATGGAAGGTAACGCAAATATTCCTTCTCCGTCTGACCCGCTGGCCTGGGAGCAGCAACTCGTGACAAGAAATGGAGGCGGCAACTTAGATTTCTTTAAGTACCTGAAGGATGAAGTAAGTGGCGAATCCAGAACGAGGGGGTTCCAGACTCCTCCCCCCTCCTTTTTTTTTTTTTAGCCTGTGACCTTTTTCTTGGATGTGATATTCAATACTAATTGTGTGTCGCCATACTTGTGTTCCCGTTTCCTTGTCGTACTTCTGCTGTTCATTCCTCTTAACTAGGCGGGGGTTTCTGTCCTTTTGCAACTTATTCTTGTAGCTCAATGTCAGGTAATACTAAGGCTTAACACCCTTTCCACAACACTTCTTTGTGATTAGCACCGTATTCTAGTGTTTATCACAATTCAACCTTCAATGTGGAAAGATAGGAAATTAATTCCTAGAAAAGGTGAACATTATAGGTTGCCTGAAAGAAAAACATTAATTCGTATTAGCCGTGTCTTTAATTATTATTATTATTATTATTATTATTATTATTGCTATTTTTAGGTTAGTATTTCCAACGTAGGATACACCTCAAGCAGTGAAGGGTTACAGAATGCTACATCAACCTCCTCCATATCAATAGTCTTCTTAAAGCTGAATAAATACGCCTGACTGAACCATAGCAGAAGTTAAACAAGATTCTTAGTGAAATGGTTAAAACTGAATGCCCAAAGGTGTAAACAAACCCATACGACGCTCATTAATTGATCGTGTAATTAAGGTGATCAGCCTGAATCCCACATTACAGTCAGCAACAACCCAGACTCTCATGCATATTCTGTCTAATCAAATGCTTTAAAAATTACCCTCAGAAATTAAGCTGTCTACGCCTTCCTGTTTTCGATTTTAAACTTAATGTATTCTTCTGGGGCTTCAAGAACGTGTATTTGTAGATTTATATTATACAGTACTTGTTAGGGGGGAGAGGGAGGGGGAGGCCAAGGATGAGATGGAGTGATGGAGTGGAGAGGTATATGAGAGAGGGGGATGTGAGCTGGGAGCAGGGCAGTAAAATGGCGGGGGACAGGGTGACTTGGGGGTGATTTGTTTGTGGCCACCCCTTACGGGATTAAGGCGTCTGGCAACAAATAGATAGACAGATAGTACTCATTAATACCACGACATACCGACTGGGATAAGGAAATCTCCGGAGCCCATGGTTTTACGAAAGCTTAAATTTACGAATATTTTGCACCCAACCACCTTTTTTTATTTACTAAACGTCGGATTCGTCCCTAAAGGTTGTGTTAGCCGTGACGAAGAATGAGGCGGGACACGAACACCTGGAGCAGTTGATGCTTTCCCTGAGGACCTACGAAGCCAGAGAGTTACATCATCGCTATAAAGTTCGTCTGCTGTGTGTTGGCTACGTACACTTCGAGGAAGGAGATGTGAAGAAGCATCATCCGTCCATAGAGGGGGACCGCATGAATGTCTTGCTCCTGGATAGAAGAGAGTGGAGCGTAGTGGCACTGAGATATGAGTACAATCCAGGGTCGTACGCTAATCTATACGCGGCGCTTAGTGTGGGCCGAGAGGGGTGGTGTGTGTTTACGGTGAGATTCCACACCCTCTTCCATGTCCTCAAGAATCACAGGATGTCTGCTGAATACCTCACGTGCAGGGAGGTGTGCAGGGAGGCGTGTTCACAGCGACAACACTCCCTACTGCCTCGCCTACGTGCACTTCTTCAGAATCCAGGGTATTTCGGTTCTAATCTAGATATAAACAATGACACGAAAATACTGATGAAGCGATGTCTGGGGATTATGAATGTGCGTCAGGATAAGTTTTACTCCTACTTGTTTCAGAGATGCCCTGGAACGATGAAATATCTGGAGCTCATGGTTCCAGTACGTCCATTCTGTGGTTACAAAAAAAGCACCTGGTTTCTTTTAGCAGGATATGATATAGCCGAACGCAAGCACAAGGCTGTAGCGGTATTATTCACTTCTTCTGTAGCGAAGGTGAGGATGATGCTGGAAGAATCAGTAGCAACAAAATTCTTGCTGAAAATGAGTCTACTCCTTTCAAGAGCTGCAAATAGGCTGCTAAACAGGTTCGTGAGAAATTTTACTTGTGTCAACCCCGTGTCGTGGGATGAAGCGATGTGCATCGTGTATGGGAGCCAGTCACTGCAAACTCTGGCTTTACGAGAAGTGTGTGAGTTGGAGCTGGATTATGTGAAGCAGCACGCACCGCCAGTCCTTTACAAGACCATCATTTGTGCTTATATGGTGGGCCGGGAACCACCTCTGCAAATTCCCACAGATTCTCACTGAACCTCACAATTCATTACCACTCCAATTTACTCAGCCATGAAATACAAGGAAAGTGTCCAGCGGGGAATTATGAAATGACTGGGAGAGCTGTGGGTGTCTTGTGCATCAATGTTTTAACTTTCAACACTATCATCATTTTACACATCACTATCGCCGCCATAACCTTACACTTCACCATCATCATCACCATCATCATCTTACACACCGCTACCACCATCACCATCTTACACACCGCTACCACCATCATCATCTTACACACCGCTACCACCATCATAACCTTACACAACACTATCACCATCATAACCTTACACACCACTACCACCATCATCATCATCATCATCATCATACACACCACTATCACCACAATCACCTTACACCTCACCATCTCCACCACCTTACACACCACTACCATCATTACCACCCTACACAACACTACCACCACCATCACCTTACATATCACTACCATCATCATCATCATCATCATCATCATCATCATGTTACACATCAAAAGCACTATCACCACCTTACCTCTCACCATCACCACCTCACCATCACTACCTTACACCTCACCACCTTACACCTCACCACCTTACACCTCACCATCATCATCCTCTTACACACTGTCATCATCGCCCTAAACGTCACTACAGTCGCTGGACCAATGTAAACCTGAATACACACACACACACACACACACACACACACACACACACACACACACACACACACACACACACACACACACACACACACACACACACACACACACACACACACACACACACACACACACACACACACACACACACACACACACACACACACACACACACACACACACACACACACACACACACACACACACACACACACACACACACACACACACACACACACACACACACACACACACACACACACACACACACACACACACACACACACACACACACACACACACACACACACACACACACACACACACACACACACACACACACACACACACACACACACACACACACACACACACACACACACACACACACACACACACACACACACACACACACACACACACACACACACACACACACACACACACACACACACACACACACACACACACACACACACACACACACACACACACACACACACACACACACACACACACACACACACACACACACACACACACACACACACACACACACACACACACACACACACACACACACACACACACACACACACACACACACACACACACACACACACACACACACACACACACACACACACACACACACACACACACACGAAATCAAGTGTAATATGAGTAGTACCACTTAGACAAGAGGTAAATCTGTCACTAGTCATTTTCCAGTGTTCCTCCTTAACAGTCTTTAATTCCTACCATGTTAATTCCTGAACTTAATACTCAGAAATAAATGTTTGTTATTCCTAGCTATACAAGAGGTACAAATGATTTCAAGGTGAATGGAATTAGCTCTTGAATGCATGTGATTTGGCTATCCAGTGCTGTAAATCAGAGTGAGGTCTTTCAAAATATCTGCCATGGATTTTGATATTTTAGTTTACCTCGATGTGCTACTTGTTTAAAATCTTATTTATGTTTATTTTTACTTCATTACGTGTCATTTTTATCTCATTACCCTTCATGTCTAGATCATTACCTCTCATTTTTTTATTACTTTCGTGGCTGCTTCGAGACATGATCCAACACCTGATATAGAACTGTACACGAGAGATTTTAGTGTCGTTACCAGTTGTTTCTTAGTTAAAATTCTGTAAATGATCTTAATATTTTGGGTATATGACACAGGCAATATTTTTCCTATAAGCTTACTGACGATGTACACTAAATAAACTGAAGTCTGAAGTTCTTGTGAGTTGCTTCATTTCAGTGTCCCAGTACAGTAGCAACTTCGTGCATTTTTGTTCTGTTCATGAAACTGGCCTTTGGTTCCTTCTTCCTTGCATAAAAAAAAAAAAAAAAATCTATGTGCGAAGAATTACAACAGATGCAATAATGTATCTGTCATTATTTTCAAACGCATCCAGAAGGCATAACAAGCAAGTTTTAACATCTAAAATAAAGTAGCCATATTTACCACTAGCGACCATCATGTGACAATTTACTGTGTAGGAGATATTTTACAAACAGGAGAAGTTATGTACAGCCTTCGTCAGTCCTTTCACTAAGTGGTGTCCCCCAGCTCAGTGGCCTTGAACTCCTTCCTTTCCTTTTTTCACTGGCTCCCTATCGTTTCTCCAAATATCTTCCCTAACCCCATGTCAGAAATAAGTTTGAGATCTTAAGCACTTAGATTTTGACAGTAAATTATTCTTACAGCTGAAATGACACAGCGATACACTATTGATACATATTATTGATACCCACTATTGATTCACACTATTGATTCACAGCTGTTTGTTCGATTACCTAGTCAATCATGAAGACACAGCAGCGAAAAAGGTATAATTTATCTTTTCAACTTTGGTATGATTCTCAGTCCCGGAAATGAGGTGCATGATCCCCAGGTAAAAAGAGAGAGAGAGAGAGAGAGAGAGAGAAGACACTGTCCTAGATTAATAAGTTTGGAGGTGGCAAGACTATGATTAAATTACTTCATCGTACTGAAAAGCTTTACGTGAATCTCTCTATGTACTGACCACTGTTACAAGCAACGATGCAGTGTGTGGCATTTTTCTCTCCTAAATGATAATACTTCTTGCTAGATAAAGTTGTTTTGTATCTATGTGTCTAGGTGAAGCTCTCCCATCTAAAACCAACTTCGCAAAATTACTTGACTGAATTCGAACTTTAGAAATATATGAGAGAGGGTGTGGTTTATGAGAGATGGTATGGTTTTATGAGAGAGGGTGTGGTTTATGAGAGTGTGTAGTATTATGAGAGAGGGTAGAGAGGGTGTAGTTTAAGAGAGAGAGAGAGAGAGTGTGTAAGACGAAAATTTAACAACCTGATGACAGAGGATGCAGGGTATCGTGGAAGCGATTTGTTTGTGGCCACCCCTTACGATATTGACATGACGTTAAATAAATAGACAGACAGATAGATGGATGGATAGATTGTATTTTCCCCATTTCTACATTTCCCATAAACTGCTTAAAATTGGTAGCTGTTAAGTAAAAACCAAAAAGGCCAGTTACTGTAAAGATAACCATTTCAGGAGGCTTGGTTTTTGTTTACACTCTCTATCAGACGGTTTCATTTAGATCAACCCCCTCACTCCAATAAAGTATCTTCATATTTTATTCTTGTCACCAGACGATTTTTATCACTCTTAGGACAGATCTGCGGTAGTAAAGGAGGGATTAATAAAGGCTGTACCTATCTCATCCACCTCTAAATCCTTTTCCCTTTGGGTGAAAAAAAAGAAATCCTGTGGAAATAGCAAGAAGGAAGCATTGAACACACTACTGCATGGAAGGGGCTAAGAGTGGCTTCCTGTCCTTCGGGAATTTAGCCTCGCGTTCGATTGTTTCTTTCGTGTTTGTGTTTCTACAGACGATTTTATTCAGCTTTAGAGAGACTTTTCGAACTGGAGGGGTTAGGAGCAGCCTTCATTGACCCCTTCAACAGTAGGGGGTTCGTCTAAGCTGAAAGAAATCACCTAACATCTGCAGGAATGAAAAACCATGGTACGTCTATTCAAGTACCACAACACGCCTGCTAAACACCTGACAAGCGGGGTGGTGTGCGGAGAGGAGTGTGGATATTTCAGGGGTAAAAATGGGGCTTTGGTTACGTGCCAATTTCCTCTCCACAAAACACAGGCATCTCTGGCTCTTTACAAACACGACAAGCGTTGCACATGTGTTGGAGGCAAGTATGACAACACCTCTTGAATGTGCGTTGAAAGTCCATCCGTCCTGGCTCTGTTATTACTTCGTTGAAACTAATCCTGAGGGTCGTGTACTCTTGTTCGACAGGCTGATAAACCATGCACCTCCTTCCCCCGATAGCTACTGTTTTTCTACTGCCAGCGTTGATGCAGACAGACACAAGCACATTAGCTGCTGGTGTGTGCTGGCTGTCAGATTGGTGTTGGTGATGCAGTAGGAACGAGCATTGAAAAAGCTCTGGAAGAAAATAGTACAGTTCATTAAACCATTGGACTCTGAAAAGACAAACGAGTTCGCAAGGAATTTCACTCGTGCCAACTGTGTGTGAACTAAATAAACAAAACTACGGTATCGTTCTTTATTATGCTTATTTTTGCACCAGCTTTTCGTCCCTGTCTAAGCTAGTAGATCCTATTCTCCTTGTAGACGATTCTGATTCTCCTCTTCGTCATCTTTCAGCGTCTCTTCCATCCTTTTACTCCAGCAGCTTATCTCCCTTCGTCACCACCTATGATTTTAACCCCTGTCCCTCTTCAAACTCTCTACCTCTTCTGTCCTCATCCCCTTTGATTCTGATTCTGTTTACCTTATGTTCAAGCTCCTCTCTCTCCTCGTAGTAACCACTTCTGATTCTGATTCTTCTTCACCTCCACTTGCCCCTTCCTAACTCCTTCCTCCTCCTCACCTCTGATTCTTCTCTCCACCTCCACTTCTCCCCTCCCATCTCCCCCCTCCTCCCTACACCTCTGATTCTGATTCTCCTTTTCACCTCCACTTGCCGCTTCCTATCTCCCCCCTCCCTCCCCACATCCAGTCTTCCTATCTCCTCCCCACATCCCCCCTTCCTCTCTCCTTCCCCCCACCCCATCCCCCACCCACCTCGACTCGTGCCTCCACCTAGCCCGCCCTACCGCCTTTGTTCTATACGCCCACTTTTTTCCTCGGTGGGTACTTGCTCGTTCGGTTTCATTTTCTCCCGTCAACTTTCTTTTCCTTGCTTCTGACGCTTAGATTTAGAGATTATAGTGTTATTTCCTTTTCCAGTGTTAGTTATTTATTAGTTTGTTATATTCTAATGTGTTTATCCGGTTATTTTGGTTTCTGATGCTTGGATTATGGTACGCGACTGATTGATTTATCCTCTGTGTTGATTCTGTATCCATCATTTTTTCTGTTCGTCTGATACTTGGAGTTAGAAATACAAAAGAGATTTATCATCATCATCGTCGTCGTCGTCGTTCCCATCACTCATCAACCATTGTCATCCATCATCATCATCATCGTCATCAACAACAACATTCATCATCAATCATCCATCATCATCATCATCATCATCATCATCATCATCATCATCATCATCATCATCAGTCATCATCATCATCATCAACCATCATCATTCATCAATATCACAACCCATATTTCAGCCTAAAGCTAAGATGAGGTAGGATCCAGAAACAAGGAAGGAGAAAATGCTGTATAAAGAAAAATAATATATAACACAGATCACTTAGAGAGGAATGCTAGAAAGTACCCTAAGATAAAGTTGATATGGTCTAAGTGATGCTAGAAAGGAGGTTGGTTAGCAGATAGATAGACAGGAAAAGGAGGATAGATAGACAGGTGTATAGATGGATGGGTGATAGGATTATGTTTTTATTTAGTTTTATCTGTCCCGCTCTGGCCATAGACTTGAGAGCCCGTTTCCTGAGGCCCGTGAGTCCTCCTGCTGGTCACACTTCCTCACACATCACCATTTCGTCGCTAATACCCACCGTATATACTGAATACGTGCTAGAGTTCTTCACATCTGGTTTTATGGTATTAGTGGGTGTATTTTTATGAGATGTCGGTGGATCTTGTGGGGGATCAGCAAAGTTTAACATATTTTTAGATCTGACAGTTCCCTTCTTCACAAGCCTTGGATCGAACTCGCGTCCTTTTATACAGGTCACATCATTATCCACCTTACTACCACCTCCTCCTAGACTCAGTATGAACCCCAGTCTCTTTGGCCTTGATTTCCTCTTTTCATACCTGCTTCCCTGTTCCGGCCAGGTGGTGGGGAACACAGGTGCCTACCCCCTCCCCTTCATCTACCTAGTCTCCCTACCCCCACACGCCCTTAACCCACCTCGTCCACCTACCCCTCCACGTCCACCTACCCCTCCATGTCCACCTACCCCTCCATGTCCACCTACCCCTCCACGTCCACCTACCCCTCCATGTCCACCTACCCCTCCACGTCCACCTACCCCTCCATGTCCACCTACCCCTCCATGTCCACATACCCCTCCATGTCCACCTGCCCCCACCCTCTCCTCGCCCACCTCACCCCACCCCCATTACCCACCTCGTCTACCTGCCCACACCTTCCTTCACCCCCCTCTTCCACCTGTCCCCCTCTTCCACCTGTCCCCCTCCGGCCCTTAATTACATTCTTGAACTTAAGGTGTAGCTAATTACCTGTACTTTCGGCTTTACTAATTAAGTTATCAAACACTTCACGAAGGAGAATTAATAGTAAGGTGTGTATGAGAACCCTTTGCTTGTTGTTTTACTAGTCTTACTGTTTTATTTTCACTCATTCATTTACCAAACACTTTACTAACTCAAGGGAATATTTGAGTATGCAATGCCATTCTATATGTTTAACTTCACTCAAAAAGTTAACAATTATTTAACAAGGAATTTAGTGTGACTGGTAAAGGCACAGGGTTACGTTTAGGCAAATTATTTCTATTAATTTTAATGGACAGTTTGGCAGTGTAAAAATATATTTGCTTGAATACGGTGATTTGTATTATGTTATTCTTACAACCCTTAGGCGATTTTCTCAGCCCCTTTCTCTCTCTCTCTCTCTCTCTCTCTCTCTCTCTCTCTCTCTCTCTCTCTCTCTCTCTCTCTCTCTCTCTCTCTCTCTCTCTTTCCACACGGGCACACCCACATAAAAGCACACATACATACATACACACACAAATAGACATACACATGCAATATTCTGTCTCTCTCTCTCTCTCTCTCATTATACGGGGTGCTCCGTAATTGCCTTCTTCAGAAATTCGCCCTATGGTATCTTAAACATGTGGATGGCTTGGTCTGCTGGTGTGGGCGTGGGCGTGGCAGTGCGAGAAGGAAATTCAGGGATGCAAGTTGAAGTGAAAGGAGGAGCGCTGTATCTAAGCCTACCCTTTATTTTCAAATTTTTACAGATCAAAACAGATGATGTAGAGAAAGAATATACCATTTTTACAATAACACGTATTATTTATGTTGCCTCCTTTGTTTTTCAGATTTGAGAAGGGAAAGATCAGCATCAAAAAACGTCCCATAGTCAAGATGTTCGTCATGAAACTCCCGCGAATTCAGGTTGGTGATGACGCAAACCAATTCTTTTGTGTTGCGAGGACTGCCCAGCGTTATTATTGACACCCTACATGATTTTGTACTTATTTTGTATTTCCCACAACCTTTTCCATGCTCTTTCGGGTCTGCGCTTTGCCTTCATTGGATGTGTGGCTGGTTAGTGGAGTCATAATGTAGCCAGAGTTTTTAAGCTTGTAGCAAAACAAGCCGAAGCCGTCCCCGCAACACACGAGACTGGAAAGCGCTACTCGTGTTTTTAAATTTGTTTATATGTATGCGTAATATGTACTTATGTTTGTGTGTGTGTGTGTGTGTGTGTGTTTGAGTGAGTATGTTTGTTTGTGTGCGTGTGTGTTTGTGAGTTTTGTGTGTGTGTGTGTGTGTGTGTGTGTTTGAATCGTGTGTGTGTGTGTGTGTGTGTGTGTGTGTGTGTGTTTCTGTACATACATATCTCTAATCACGGCACAATACTATCCTCGTGCATATATAAATCCACAAGAAAATATCATACCAACTTTTTCAATTTTGAGTTGCATAATCAACACAGCCTCATTTAAGACTGAAATCAACACCATCCTAATCATTGAACCTATAAATTTATTTTTTAGAGCATTTTCGGCTAATTATGAGAAACTTCACGTGTCCCTTATTATTTTTCTATCTATCCGTTCATCTATCTATCAATAGCCCGACGCCCTAACCCCGCAAAGGGTGGCCGCGGACAAAACGCCTCCAAGTCGCTCTGTCACCCACCATTTTACTGCCCTTCCCTCATATACCTCTCAACTCATCCCTCCACCTCATCCTCGGTCTCCCCCTCCCACTCCCTCCCTCCACTTCACCTACATACACCCTCTTAGTCAGTCTTTCATTCTCCATTCTCTCCACATGTCCAAACCACCTCAGTGTATTTCTCCTAATTTTCTCAGTCACATCCACATCCACCCCACAACGTTCCTTCACTTCTTCATTCATTCACCTCAGTATCTACCCGTGCAACAAAGCTCATCCGTGACATATATGCAAGTGCGACTCATTCTATCTTATATCGAGGCAGAAATAAACTGACAAATGCGAAAGTCAAAAACGATTATACGTGGACGAAAGCGAGCATAGATTTCCCAGCCTTCAAACCGCCCCACGCACGCACATAAGCAAAACAACGCGAGGGTACATGCAAATTGGCACACGCACGCACGGGCCTGATTCTCACACACACACACACACATACACACACACACACACACACACACACACACACCACAAGCCTAATGAAACAAACAGCTCTTCTTCCCCATATATAGGAACTTACACTGACTCTAGCGTCTGGATTCACAAGCAAACGATCAAAGCCTTCTCAATGTTTTTTATGAACGAAAAAAGAGGAGTTCAGAGACGATATTCAGATTCCTCTCGCGTTTCCTCTTTGCACAGCCAGATCAAAAGTTTATGTTCGTCTTCCTTCGTCATTGTGTTGTGTCTTCCCTATTTCCTATTTCTCTCCAAACGACAGGGAGTATCCTTCTCTCTCACACTCTTTTATTGTGTGGTTCATTTTGCTGTCACATAAAAATAATTCCTGTAACGCCTCTCACTGCCATAGCTGCCAGAGGAGAATCGGAAAAATATTACTTGAGGGATATGATCGTATGTCTGTAAATCTGGACCCACTCACTCCTAAACATTTATTTTCCACTTCCCTCCATTAAAATACCATCCACATACTCGTACTCTTACCTTCAAGTGACTCTACACTGAATGACAAATCCAGCTGGTGTCCTGTAGTCTTGGAAACCACTTAATATGTTGAATGATAACCATAGACATGCAACCAAATGAGCAACTGACGATCCTGTGAATTAAGTTGCTCCAAGTGAATGTGTTCCATAAATGTTTACTTCCGAGGGGTTTCAGGCTTTATTGCTCTCATAATGCCACTCAGGGTCTGGTCACTCACCGTAAATATGTGGACCGGGAATACTAACCCCAGGCCTCTGCACTCGAGATGGGACAAGAAAGGAATAGACGTTGGATTTTAGAGATGAATTCTTCCACTCGAGTATCACCTACAGTTTTTCCTGTTTAGAACTTCAACCAAACAACATACATAGGCTTAAACATCCAGTCCAGCCTCTCTTCCATTTCAGATATTACAGAAACTACCTACCGTAATCTATTACCATTAAAATTCTAATTCTTTATCACCCATTATTTCACACCAATAACTATCATCAGATCACCTCAAGCCATTCCAACTTCCCTTCCAACCAAGCCTCGCTCTCCACACACACTCCACCTGTCCTGATGCAAACCTGTATCACACTTTCAATCCACCCAATCAAGGCACTTATAAGACTGAGTTAGCCTGATTAAATTACGGTAACCAGGTAATAATACAAAGTTGATTACCTAGACCAGGTGCATATACTGTGGTACTGTACAGGAATCAGTATACTTCATCTAGTGTCAGCATTGTAGTTTAGTTATTCTGGCCTGAGATGCAAAAAATAACTTAGCCTTGATACGGGGTGACCTAAAAAAAAAGAGTTATATTCACCAGTCATAAGAGTCCAGCTTTCTGAGCAAAATTCCTAGCCACCCACCCTACCTCTCTCACCCCACCTAATTTCCCTCACCCCACCCTGACCTTGTTCATTTCTCAGTGCCGCCCCCTCCTACCTACCTCACTTCATTCTACCTAACTCCCCACCTTTCCTGCCTCAACCTGCCTATCCACCATCCACCCTACCTATCGACTTAACTTTTCCCATTGTACCTCAACACACCTTAGCCAACCTTACGTACATGACCCAACTTACAACTCTACCTGTCTCAATCTACTTTTCTCACGCTACCTGCCTCACCCTACCTACCGCACCCTACATTCCCCACCCTTCCTGACCCTGCCCATCCCCCGGCAGATCCCAACACCGCCTCCCAGGAACCCATTGATCTCTTTGGTAGGCCATCCATCACCCAAGCCAGACCCTTTCATTTGTCAGCCTGGGGTCGGATAGGGGGCGAGGCAGCGAATATGGCACAACCCACTGAATGGCAACTGGGATGGGGCCGCGGTGCACTGGGATAGGAGGAGGAACAAGGGCGGTGAGAAGCAGGTAGTGTGGAATGGAATATAACACAACCCAGGCACGTATTTCTGAACCATACTTAATCTGGACACCTTTTCTTTCCTAGGAGGGGACGTATTTCTAAACCATACTCAATCTGGACACCTTTTCTTTCCCAGGAGGGGACGTATTTCTGAACCATACTTAATCTGGACACCTTTTCTTTCCTAAAAGGGGACGTATTTCTGAACCATACTCAATCTGGACACCTTTTCTTTCCTAGGAGGGGCCCATTTAAGCTAGGATATGCTGCTAGGTGTAGGTTAGATTAGCTTATTTTAGACCAATCTGCTATGACAAAGGCAAGTTGTATTAGGCCTGTCTGTCAATGTTAAGTCTAGTAAGATGTGTCAGAATTAGTTTTGAATTACGGTAGCATAATCTGTGAAAGTTAGGTTAGGTTAGGAAGTAAATCTAGCAGGGTTAGGTGAGGCTAGCCTAGGTTATCGTTCCTAGTAAATAAAATACCAGGGAATATATCGTGGGAAGGGAAAACATTGCGTGCTGTGGTGAGATGATGAACGGTTTGGAAACAAGTGACCGGGGCATATAAGGACAGGGAAAGGGGAAAGGATGGTGTGGACATGGAGGTAGTGTGAGGTGGAACGAAGAGCCAGAGGGGGAATGGAGAGGGGTGTCTGAGAGAGGCGTTACTGTGGATAAAAAAGTCGAGCATTGCAAGAATAAATGTGTGTCTTGGTTTAGCTTAGTGGGGTTGGCTTTCTTCTGGGTAAAAGTTGACCACACATGCATACAACACACAAAATGCAACTTCTGTCTATCTGTCTATCTATCCAGCTCTCTATCTGTATATCTGTTTATCTATTTGTATATCTATCTGTCTGTCTGCCTGTTTCTTTGTCAATCTATAGCCATTTACCTTAATGTAGGAATGATTGACAATAAACAGTGTGCCTCAGTGCCACCCCCATCCTATGCCAACAAGCTGCCTTTCCCCCAACTCATACCACCCTCATTCATACACCTCCATCCCGTCTCTCTTCCTCGTCACCTCCTCCCGCTCTCCCCCTCTACTTCACTTGCATATACTCTCCTAGTCAGTCTTTCACTCTACATCTCTCGACATGACCAGACCATCTCAGGGTACATCTCCTAACACTTTCTTGCACTTCCACATAAACACTGCATCGCTAACCTACATACAACACGCGTAGACTTGGTGTGGTGGTGGTGGTGGTGGTGATGGCGGTGGTAAAGTGAATGTGAACATGAATGTGTGTGAAAAGTTAGTGTCGTTACAAAAGCATCGCCTGAAATTCTAGCCAAGACTCGATCGAAGTAAGGAGAACAAAGTGGAAAAAGATAGGGGAAAAAAACTTCGAGTATAAAGAGATGATGTAATGAAATGAGATATATATTAAAAAAGAAACAGTAAATGCATGACACAAAACATGTCAGAGTGCAAGAAAAGTTTGCTTAGTTTTTAGAACCGCAAACACAATAAACTGAAATATTTTGTGTACTATAAAGAACAGAAATAATAACAACATGAGCTATAAGTGACAAAAGGGCCAGGGGGAGGGAACAGAAAGATCAGAAAGCGAACGGGAGAGAGGAGGAGAAGCAGAGAGGGAAAGGAAGGACGGGTAGGGGAGGGGGAGGGGTAGAAGAGAGAGGGAAGAGGAAGGGAGGGAGGAAAGATTGGATATTATTTTTTTCGCAATCGGCCAGGAGGAGGGACCAACTCGTGAGATGTGGCTGTATGGTCGTGTGAAACTCAGACTCAGCCCTGACCTCACACCACCCATCATTACACTGATTTCTATAGTGATACGCTGGCTGGTTGTGGCGGGCAAGATGATGAGGGTGATGGGGCTAATAGTGGTTGTGATGGTGCAGATAGGAGGACCAATGACGTTGATGGGAGAAGTGATGGTGTGGATAACGTGGACAATGGAGTTCGTAGTAAGAGTGATGATGCTGATAAGGAAGCTGATGGTGTTGATAGGAGGAGGTGATGATGCTGATAGAAGAAGTATTTTTGTTAATACTGGTGGTGGTAGTAGTGATGAAGTTGACAAGGAAAGTGATGGTGTTGATAGGAGACGATGATGGTGATGGGGGAAGGACTCATGATAAGTAACTGGTACTGATAATGGCAGTAACGGTGCTGGTAATCCTATGGTACCGATGGCCGAAGTAGTGGCGTTGATAATGTGACTGCTGGGAACACTGAGGATGGTGATGAAGGGCAAGGACGTAAGCAAAAATTGTCACAGTCGCAGTAGCTAGGATCGTTGTCATTATTGCTATTTCAACTTCCTGTCCCTCTGTATATTGTCTTTTTTCCGTTCCTGAAAGCTAGTAATCCTTCTACGAATCACAAACCTTCACCTGTCACCGTTTCGATGCTAATACCCACTGTCCATAATGAATGCAAGGGATATCTCATTCAGGACAGGTGCGAGGGGATTAGCAGAGGTGTTTTTACTACCTGTTGACGTGTGGAAGATGGGTAAGGGTGTTTTATGGCCTGTCGGGGCCTCGTGGAAGATCAGGAAAGGCAGTGTTGATGAATTTCAGATTTGACCAAACGAGATCAGCCGCAGTTCAAAGTTCGCATCAGTCCAATATAAACTCACTTATCGAGGCTACTGTTGGTTTGTTTTATGCATCGTTTTTCTCTTTGCTTTTCATCGTTTTTCCTTATATACTGTATTTTGATTTTCTTTAAATGTTTGTGTTCGGCGGCATATGACCTCTGCTTTTGCGTCGCCATGTCACATTTCCGTTCATTCATTTATTCATTCCCTTATCGAGGACATGCAATCCCAGGTACGGTTGTGGACATGGATGTTGAATGCTTTTATTAAAACAGGTAATGATGCTGAAGAGGGACGCCTTCAGGTGGTGGCACTAATAAAACCGAGCAGCTCTATTGCCTGGTTATACAAACGTCCCTCACCCACTCCCCTATCCCCCTGGAAAGGAGGATGGATTGCACAAGGGTACTTTAAGCCTGTAGTCCACTGGGTTTACATTTCAGATGAACTTGGGGCCTACAATTACATGATAATAATAATCATAATAATAATAATAATAATAATAATAATTAATAATAATAATAATAATAATAATAAAAGTAGAGGAGGAGGAGGAGGAGGAGTAATAGTAGTAGTAGTAGTAGTAGTAGTAGCAGTAGTAGTAGTAGGAGGAGGAGTAGTAGCAGTAGTAGTAGTAGTAGGAAGAGGAGTAGTAGTAGTAGTAGTAGTAGGAGGAGTAATAGTAGTAAGAGTAAGAGTAACAGTATTGGCAGTAGTAGTAGCAGTAGTAGTAGTAGTAGCAGTAGTAGTAGTAGTAGTAGTAGTAGTAGTAGTAGTAGCAGCAGCAGCATTTTTAAGTAACAAGACAGTAAGGAGTAACTTTTTCGAAACCAAGAAATGTAGTCTTTGGAATTAAGCAAACTGTTCTGAAATTTATATAAGAGTTTCACAGGAATTCGACCAAAGGTACAGACAATCAGCCACATCCGTACATGATCCAGGAGCTAATGACATCACCTGGCGCTCAGAGGATCATAAATCATCAGGTGAACCAGACATTCACTGACCAAGGGAGGAGACTACAGATAAGTGGCTGCCTACTTAGAATTCAGCTACATGGGTCTCTCCTTGGCAGTGAAGTTATGATATAGGTATTATTTTCTTCTGCGATTTCTTGGGCTGAATTTGATAGCAGTCTGTTCCTTTACGGTAGAGAGAAAAGCCAATGTTAATTTTTGTTTATAGCTTCCAAGAGCTGTACAGTAAGAGAATCTATCTATATACCTAGGCTGCTTCCCCCAAAGAATCGAGGTAGCAGAGACAGGACGACACACTCCCAATTTACTCATCCAAATACACACACTCGTATAAGAGAAACAACTCAATTTCCCAGTTCCTTCTGAAACAAATTTACAGCTGGCGAAATACACTGAACACCATATACCTGCTAGTGTGTGTGTTTCAGATGCTTCGATTCTTCCGGTATTCGTCAAACCTTGGAAAGATAATTGTTTCTGTCTGTGATTTTGGATGGCGTTCTCATTGTCAGTCAGGCATTCACAGTGGCTTCAGTATCCCATCCCTCTGACGACAAAATATATAATCCTTTCCTTATCCTGACGACGAGGGATAAAATTTAGCTCAGGATCTGCCTCTCACTATCTATGGGTTAGTTGGTTTTCATATCAAGGGTCTATACAAAAGGATAAAGGAAAAGGTTGCTAAATATTAAAGTTTCAGAGATATTTGAGTGAAAGTCCTGTTCTTTATTGTTCTTTGATTAACTCCGAGAACGAAATTGGACGACGGTTATGTCTTCATCCGTGTCTGTCTGTATACAAGATAACTCCAAAAGCGATGATCAGATATTCATGGAATCTGGTGGATGGGTGAGCAGAGGGTCAAGGAAGAGTTGGTTAGAATTCCAGGTGAATCCGTACCTGGGTGTAGCAAGTAATAGTAGATAATATTGGCTATGGTGGAGGTATGCGCTTTGAGATTGTGTAGCCAGGCAGAATAACACCGTAGAATTAACTATATGAGACCGTAAAAGTATTCGTCTGTTGAAAAGAAGAAATTGTAGCAGTTACTGATAGATTTTTTTCTTTTTGCTTTGGGGGAGGAATGTGGGCTGTGAATGCTCTCTAGTTAATGAATACTGTAGGAGAAAGAGGAGATTAATTGGCTAACTAAAGGTCTGCAGCACTGAGAAGCAGACTTCTAGGACCGTAATTGTGTAAGCATGAAAAGCTTTCTAGCAACTCTTCCTTAGCGGTTTATTTTGCAGATTAAATTTTGATCTTCCCCGGGTATGTTGCGTATGCCTTTTGTATCGACACTGATTGCTAACAGATAAAGAATTTCGAGGTGCCATATGGAGAAATATGCTAGTAAGAAAGAGGTACTAGAACTTTCCTAAATAATATGATGCTTATACTTTGTTAAACGTGATTGCAAGTTCGGCATAATATAACTTTTTTGCAATGCTGTCTTGTTATTTGATGGTTCGTTTTGCTTCTCCTTAAGGCCTAGCTATGATATCTCCGTAGGCGGCCACGTCCTCGGTTCTCGTGGTGTCATCTATGGTGTAGTTGTTTTACTTCGGATTCCGGAACTTCGGCTTTCCAGAGCCTTCGACAGTGAATGGAAGATCATGCTTGGGTTGTAGTCCTGGTAGGAATGGTTAGCAGTGGTCGGTAAGGAATCTTATAGGCCTGGCTGGCGAATCGGGTAAGGCTTAATTTAAGTTGCTGCACTCTGATTGGCTGCTGGGTTCCAGTGACTGCTGACGTCATCAGTTGGGCCTGTGTTCTGGCCTGCTGCAGATCTCCTCATGTTTGGCAATGCTTGTAAATCTTGGGCTTGGACATTTATTGAAGGGTTAAGCTCCTTGATATACAATGCCTCAAGCATAGGGAGCCGGCGATCGTCACTACAGCTAGCCAGAGCTTCAGTGTTCTTGTCAAAGTCCTCCTTGGTGATGTAGGCACGGTGCTCTTTCCGCACGTGGTTCCTAGGGGTTCCTACATATGTGTGACTGGTCAGGCGACTGACCGGCTTCGTCATCGTCTTGCCTATATACTGTAGGTGGAAGGAAGGGCTGCACAGTTCTCTCTTTTACAGGTGTACAGTACCTATGCTACATGTGGACGCTGAAGGGCGTCCTCCTCCTGACGTGGGCTGTTCCTTAGATGTAGCTGGTGTCTTCTTACTTTTGTAGTAAATGATTAGCTTGACTCTTGCACTGGGATCGATTGGCTTAATATTCCGATTGATGATTTGCTTCATGATTCTTTCATACCCATTATAAGTGCTGGAAAATATAGATCGGTAGTACAGTTTGATGGCCTCTGGTGGTGATCTGTTATTCATGTCGTCTGTGTACCTTTTTTCCATAATTGTTCTTGTTCAACACTGAATGCCTCAGTTGGCAAATCCATTATAGGTCAATACTTGAGAAGCACTGTCAGTTTCATGAACGACTTGTTTCCAGCTGCTACAGTGGGTAAGTGACCTACGTATATAAGCACCTGTAGTGGAGTCCTTGTACCTTTGGGGCCACTCAATGTCACAATTGAGGTAGTGTTCCAGGTTGCTACCCTTCACATGGACGGTGGTATGGAATTATGCTTCTTGTTGGTTTAATAAAGCATGTCTTAGAGTTAACCTGCTGCCTGTATATATACCTTCAGTAATGATTATAAGCATTCAAGGCGGAGAAACAATTTTACTTCTTATTAATTCTTACTTCTCATGCATTAGGAAGTTATCATATTCTCTGTGAGGGCAGTGAGGCTGGTAGAGATAAAACAGTAAGAGATGGGAGTGGCAGAATCAATGGCAGTGGTAGTTTTGGCGGTGATGGTGGCTGTGATGATTCTAGTGACAACGGTGACGAAGATGCTGATGGTAGTGCCATGGACGTCCTAGGTAGTAATGGTAGTGATGGTAATGTTGGCTAGAACTGTAGTGGTGGAAATGTTGGTCGTGGTGAGGTGATAGCGAGGGTTGTAATGGTGTGGTGGCCTTGCTGGTAGTGCCTATCTGAAATTGCGGTGGTGGTAATGGCTGAGGTCCCTGTGCAAATAACACGAATCACCCAAACCTAATATGACACAGCTCCCCGTCGCATACCTGGCTATATTTGCTTTCTAACTGGGAGGCAGAGGCTGAGACGCAGGTGTAGGTGGCAGTTCAAGGTGTCCCTCTAACCCACCTTGCCAGTCTACTCTCACAGTCTGGCTCAATATTTTTTTCCATTCAACTCTGATTGTTACAAAGATACGACATAACTATAGCATGTTTTTTTTGTGACCTGATGATCCATGACCCCTCGCACCTCAGTTCATGGCCATGTGTTGTCAGACTGGAGGGTTGATTTGACTAGTAACCAAGGAGACTCATTCGTACCTCATAAGGCGATTGTTACAAAGATACGACATAACTATAGCATGTTTTTTTGTAACCTGATGATCCATGACCCCTCGCACCTCAGTTCATAGCCAGGTGTTGTCAGATTGGAGGGTTGATTTGACTAGTAACCAAGAAGACTCATTCGTACCTCATTAGGCTCATCGAAATTCGTGAAACTGTGGCTGAGTGTTCATGTTTTAGGAGTAGCCCAGTTTCGTCAGATTAAAAACAGACCTACTATAATGATACACGCTTCATCGATATCTAGTAAAGTAGAGATATACTGAAACGAGACAAAAAGTATTACACTTCACTGCACTTAAAATACTTAATCCCGTAAAGGGTGGCCACAAACAAATCACCTCCATGCCGCCTTGTCCCCAATTACGCTGCCTTCCCCCAAACTCTCATCATCCTCTCTCATATACCTGTCTATCCCTCCATCTCATCCTCGGGCTTCCCCTCCGTCTCGTGTGATATACGGACAGGAATACTCTCTAGTTTTATATGAATATCGAAAATAAAATGGTACAGTGAAGGGAGTTACATAGTTTTAGATACAAAGTTTGTATATCCTACTGTATGTGGCGAATTAGGTAGTTTTTACATTATCTTGAAGCCCATTGTGATTTTTTTTCCTACTGTCTCTCTCTCTCTCTCTCTCTCTCTCTCTCTCTCTCTCTCTCTCTCTCTCTCTCTCACACACACACACACACACACACACACACACACACACACACACACACACACACACACATTTTTTTCCATACTTTTCCAAATTCCACTACTTCACCCCACACCCCAATCATATCAGAGAGACACCAACAGCCTTAGACAGACCCAAGACTTTCGAATTCTTTCCCTAGTCCACAATTATATGTCTTGGAGTCTCTTTACCTTCCTGAGAACTTTTTTTTTTACATCAGAGAGGACCAAAGTTACCCTTGATCCGTCTTCTCCTTGATAGTGACGCCCTAACACCTCCTCCTTAGCGATTTGTTTTACCCTTTTCCCGACTCCGACTGTTACAAATAGGACATAAGTAGGGAGCTTTTTGTTTATGTATCCTGACACAGATCCCTAACCCCTTGCAGCTCAATTGATGGCCAGGTGTAGTCAGATTGGAAGGTTGATTTGACTAGTAACCAAGGAGACTCATTCCTATATCAAGATCCCTAACCCCTTGCAGCTCAGTTGATGGCCAGGTGTAGTCAGATTGGAGGCTGGATTTGACTAGTAACCAAGAAGACTCATTCCTATATCAAGATCCCTAACCCCTTTGCAGCTCAGTTGATGGCCAGGTGTAGTCAGATTGGAGGCTGGATTTGACTAGTAACCAAGAAGACTCATTCCTATATCAAGATCCCTAACCCCTTGCAGCTCAGTTGATGGCCAGGCGTTGTGAGATTGGAAGGTTGATTTGACTAGTAACCAAGGAGACTTATTCGTACCTCGTAACAAAGGCTAGTCGAATTTCATGCACCCTTGGCTTAGTGTTCATATACATGCTATTTCTGTTATATACTGTATTTTGCATCACATAACATGCTGGAGAAATCTGTTTATCTGTCTGTCTGTCTATCTGTTTATCTATCTATCTATCTATCTATCTATAGCCAAACGCCCTAATCCCGTAAGGGGTGGCCACAAACAAATCGCTTCCATGTCCCCCTGTCCCCTGCCAATTCGATGCCTTCTTCCCAACTTACACCCCTCTCTCATATACCTCTCCACTCCATTCCTCCATCTCATTCTCGGTCTGACCCTCCCTCTTGCTCTCTGCATCTCACTCACATACTTTCTCCTCTTTAGTCTCTCACTCTCCATCCTCTCCACATGGCCAAACCACCTCAATGTATTCCTCCCAACGTTTTCTATCACATTCACATCCACACCACAACGCTCCTTCACTTCCTTTGTCAGTCTGTCTCTCCGCGTAACCCCACATGAGGTGAAGTATGCCTAATAAATCGCTAAAGAGCAAGTGTTAATCCCCTAAACTAACGAAAAATCCTCCTCTTATCTCCTAATCGTGATGTTTGGGTAAATAAGAGAGAGCAACCAGAAGGCTCGTTACGGTCGGAAGGATTCGGCCGTGATAAGATCTTGAGAAAGTTTTAGCATCTTGGTAAATTTTAAAAGAGAAATTTCCACAGTTGTTTATCTATCTATCTATTGCCAGACGCCTTAATCCCGCAAGGGGTGGCCACAAACATATCGCCTCCATGTCGCTCTGTCCCCCGCCATTTCACTGCCCTGCTCCCAGTTCACATCCCCTTCTCTCATATACCTCTCCACTCCATCCCTCCATCTCATCTTTGGCCTCCCCCTCGCTCTTCCCCCCTCCACCTCACTCACATACAATCTCCTTGTGTCTCTCGCTCTCCATCCTCTCCACATGGCCAAACCACCTCAGTGTGTTTCTCCTAACGCTTCCTATCACATCCACATCCACACCACAAAGCTCCTTCACTTCCTCATTTGTCAGTCTGTCAGTCATTGCTAGAAATTATGCTGCTCGATTGTATTATTTTCTTTTACCATAATGTAGTAGTTGATCATTAGCTGGAAGTATTGTAAGGCCGTATTTATTGTATTCGTTAGAAATTATTATGTTTGGCTGTATTTTCTGCCTTAATATTCATGGTAGTCAGTTGTTAGGTAGATATGATATAGTTTGGTTGCATTTTTTTCACTTTTATATTCACTGTATTTAATCTATCTGTCTATCTTTCTATCTGTCTATCTATCTATCTATCTATCTATAGCCAGACGCCATAATGCCGTAAGGGATGGCCATTTGTCTTTGAGTTTGTTGTTTTACGGAAAGGAGTACTAACCCTCCGCCAACCCACTTTTTGACACGTAGGGAACACGTATGGGTTGGTTATATGGTTACCACCTAGCACTGTAAATGGTTTCCTGGCTTACAGGAAACCATTAGGCTTGTCACTCAATGTAAAGCCACCTGAAAAGGAAAGGAGAGTAATAAAAAGTGACAGGAAAGATGGGAGAAATAGGAAGAGAAGAGGGCAAACACAGAAAAAAGAATGACAAGTGTGAAGGAAAAAGTAGGCAGCACTACATCAAATGAGTGGATGTATTTAATCACTAATTAGAATCATATTGCCTGGTCATTTCTTTTTTCACCTTAATATTCCATCCAATTTGTGGTGATTCGTTTGGCAGTAGGATGACCGATGATAAGAGTATAAATAATATCAGTGCAATACTCTAAATATTAAGATTCTGAATAAGACTTCTTTCTGTGGCCTTTCTTCCCTCATTTAGCCAGATTCCTCACAGACACATGCGTTCCCTTTGTAAATACTCCTTCGTTCTGGGTCTTGAATTCACCGCTTCGTAAATTGCTCAGATGCATGAAACTATAAACACATACTAAAATTGTCTTTACTGTGAAGATGTATATGTTGTACCTTCACTATATACAGGTTCATTGTGCTCTACCATACATAAATACATACATATATAAATGCATACACTCATACATAAATACATATTTTTGTACTCTGCTCTGCTCGCGTCAAATCCTGGGCACTCTTATTTCGACCCGTGGAACTTTATATATCCTTATGGTAAATATTCTACAGCCTTTATCATTCAAGAGTAAATGCTTAATCTTATATCATCTCCATTACTCCTATTATTCATCTCACCATTCATGACCTTAACCTATTCATGAGAGTGGTATCTTTCTTCAATCTTATTATTATCGCTAGACAATTCTGGTCAGCTCAGGAAAAGTTTATCAAGACGGAGATGTTTGATGTAGAGTTCATTTGATCCTTCAGTTATTAGCGTCTTGTATAAGCTAAATATAATTGTTAGTTTTAGGATTAAAATAGAAATTCGTGGTATTCAGGGGTTAACTCATGTAAAATCTCAGTCACTGCCTCTCCTTATAGTTGTACTGAATCGACTTTCTTCCATCAGCCAAAATAATTGTTGTATGTTAATAAATCTTGCCCAATAATAATGTTTCTCTCTCTCTCTCTCTCTCTCTCTCTCTCTCTCTCTCTCTCTCTCTCTTTCTCTCTCATGACATGAATACACAGCCTCTTCAACCCAAGGATGTCTTTTATATTTTGTTGTCTATTGTATAAATTATATGATAAAGCTTAGGTTGCGTCCACACCAAATGCTTGCTGGTGCATGCGTTTTTTTTTTTTTTTTTTTTTTTTTTTTTTTTTTTTGATGCAAGAGGGTGTGGGCTAGAGCGTCAATGGGCAATACTGATGCAGATCTCCCTCCCGCGCCAGCAAACTCTTGGTATGGACGCGAGCTTAGGGAGAACGCTCTGATAATAAACAGGTTAATGAGGGCAGCACCTAGCAATTACAACAAATATCTCACCTTTGCTATATGTAATCGTCCTGAAGTGGCAAAAATAAAAATGAAAATGTTCCTAGGATTGTAAGGGCTAATTTGGTACCTAACCCAATGATCATGTTATTCCTTATCTCACCATTCACGTAATTATCTCCTGCAAGACATCAATCACCTCAAATTACAGGTGTGTGTGTGTGTGTGTGTGTGTGTGTGTGTGTGTGTGTGTGTGTGTGTGTGTGTGTGTGTGTGTGTGTGTGTGTGTGTGCCAGGCTGGGTTACAAACACTCGCTTTAACACTCTATCTCCCGTCTCTCCACTCTCTCCCATCTCCCCACTCTCACTCTCTCCCCACTCTCTCCCATCTCCCCACTCTCTCCCATCTCCCCACTCTCTCCCACCTCCCCACTCTCTCCCATCTCTATCTCTTTCAGAACCAAAATCTTGACTCATGAGAAACCTACATCGACAACTGGGTCTGTGTGTGTGTGTGTGTGTGTGTGTGTGTGTGTGTGTGTGTGTGTGTGTGTGTGTGTGTGTGTGTGTGTGTGTGTGTGAGACCTGGTGAAAGTGTTTTTGTGTGTGCGTGTGAAAGTGCGTGCGCGGCTATAGACTATTTTATTGACTATGTATCTCTTGACTCTTAAATTCAGCATGCAAGACTTTACCATCTTTATTGACCCCTTCGCTAAGAGACATTATTCCTTTCTTTATTAAATCGTCTGGTAGAAGACAGAAAAGTAAGAAAATTAACCGTCCGTCTGAAAAGTTAAACCCCTCTTCATCTCTCTCTCTCTCTCTCTCTCTCTCTCTCTCTCTCTCTCTCTCTCTCTCTCACCAGGGTTCCATCGGAGGTGTTAATCGTCAGGGATGGTCTGTAGTTGTGATGGAAGTAATGAATGCTGTTTTTTTTTTTTTCTCCATTTCGAAATATCTAAGCTTGGAAGAGACACAATGAGGTGGTGTGGCCATGTGGAGAGGATGGAGAGGGAGAGACCGACGAGGAGAGTGTATGTGAGTGAGGTGGAGGGGGGGAGAGGGAAGGGAATGCCAAGGATGTGATGGAGGGATGGAGTGGAGAGGTAAATGAGAGAGGTGGGGTGTGAGCTGGGAGCAGGGCAATGAAATGGACGGGGGACATGGCGACATGGAGGCGATTTGTTTGTGGCCACCCCATACGGGATTAAGGCGTCTGGCAATAAATAGATAGAACTCTGTATCCACGCCCCCCCCATCTCGAATCATCACACTTACAAATAAAGTCGTATGGAAAAGGGAAGAGTGTACAAAAATAGGTACGAATTTAGTGAAGGATTTAAGTGTATCATGCACTAGACAACATTCAAAGAGCGCATACCTTCAAATCACCACCAAAATTTAATCAATCCTTCCTTGGCCCATGACCCACATATCCACAAAATATAATTGCGATCCATTAATAACTTTTCGAAATATCCTCTAGACAAACAAACTGACAGACAGGGATGAATACAGAACCTCCTCCATCTTTCGTTGGCGGGGATAACGGGCAGACTCTAGTATTTTTGTTCTAACTAACGCAAGAGGAGCAAACTAAGCAGATGAGGCTGAGTGTGTAATTGTGTGGTGGTGCGCTGCTTTGTCCTACTCTCAGGCATCGTTAAGTGCGCCCATAACTTTGCGCAAAGAGGTGAGCGGTGATTATGCTGCCAGCGAGCGGTAAAAAGGCGCAGATGGCATGACTTGGCTGCTCTTGTGCGCGTGGCTGCATCTTCAGCGAGTCACTAAATATGCAAATGATAGGAGCCCCAGCCAATTCCACACTCACGGGACGAGCGAGGTGGGGAGGTTGGTGGGGAGCGAGGAGAAGTGTGAGGGAGGGACGGGCGAGGTGAGGAGTGAGGAGACGGGGAGGTGGGAGCGAGGAGAAGTGAGAGAGAGGGAGGGGCGAGGTGGGGAGAGGGGGTGTAAGAAGTGGCGGTAGTGAGAGCGGGGAAAGGTGTGTAGAGACTTTAAGTTATATCCCCGTTAGTGTAAATACCTCCGTTGCACCTTTTCCTAGACCCTTTAGTGTTGCATATTATACCTTGTTATTAACGTGTATAGTGTATGTAGGTTTTCAGTACCAAAATAACTTGTATACACATCATGAAAATAAATCCCTCCAAATCAACAACATCTTTCTTCACCTCATTTAGTCAGTCAGCAAAAAATCTTACCCCAAATCGGAGAGACGGGAGGGAAAGAGTAAAAAACAAAAAATCTATTAATCCCTATTTCACAGAGTCATCCCAAAACTGAAAAAATCACGTTGTAGTAGCAAGAATAAGAAATAATATATATACGAAAGAGTTTATCGAGTCATGTACGGAAATAAACTGTACTCCTTTTCTCTAACTTGGCCTAAAATTGCCATCCCTATATCCTCAATGCTGAGTTGTAGTAGTAGATTAACAGCAGAATATGATGCTGATCACGAAGGAGTGTTTTGGAAAGGACGTAGAGCCGTAGTATCATTTAAGCTACTGAGCTACGTGAAGTAAACTGCAGAGGAACGAAAACCTGTGCCAAGTTAAGGTGAAAGTAGTATAGTAAAGGTGTCAGGGAGCCTCCATTGTTCACGAGAACACAGCTTTTGGGAGAGTATTGTGGTCAGTCATGGTTCCTAACGCCTCTTCCTTAGCGAATTAGTTAGTCTAGTCCACCTTCCCCTTTCCCTGAATACTGTCAGTTTCGTTCCAATTTTCATATACTGTACATATCATAACATGGAAGATTATACAAACGTACCAGATATAAAAATGAGAAGGTGAGGAATGAGTGTTACGAATACTCCCTATCCAATGAGATGATAGTCTGTGAGCATGATGGACAAGGTGTAGGTGGGTGTAAGTGGAGTTGCGGCACGGACAGGAGGCATATTGAAGGTGTAGGTGGTTTGTGGTGAGAGGGTATAGGTGGGTGTCTATGTAGCTGAAGTGGGGGAGGGGAGGACTAAGTGGGGGCGTAGGT
>NC_137067.1:4191661-4209161 GCF_032717465.1 Coenobita brevimanus | reverse complement strand
GGTCAGGCTTCGTAGATGAAGGTGACTTAGAGACAGACAGACAGACAGACAGAAACTCAGAAAGAGACAAACAGACAGGCATTCAGACAGAAGCAGAGACAGACCGAGACAGACAGACAGAAAGAAAGACAGAGACAGACAGACGGATACACAGAGGTACAGAGAGAAAGACAAACAGATAGACAGAGAGGTACAGAGAGACAGACGGACGATGAACAGACAGACACACGCAGACAGGCAGACAAATTGACAAACAGAGAGGCAGAAATAGACACACATTCAGAAAGACAGGCAGACAGACAGACAGACAGAACATTAATACAGGCAGAGAAACAGACAGGCAGGCAAAAAGAGACAGTGAAAAAAAAACACAACGAACGTGTGAACGAGACCATAATCAAGGCCGAGATCAAGAAGAGGAGTGATAGACGAGAGCCAGGGAGCGAGGAAGGGTGTGTGTGCAAGCCAAGTAATGATACGGAGAGACTGGACGTGTTGAGGGATAAGATCGGCCACACTGCGTTGGATCTTTGCCTAGACAGCTGATACTTGGATTTCCAGTGTTCCAGTCCACACCTTTCCCCTGTTACCCTTTTTTCTCCCACGTCTAGATCTTTGTAATATATATGCCTTTTATTGGCTGTAAATTTGCTTCTTTCTCTAGTTACTTTTGAGTTTCTGCATCTTGTATTCGCATCTAGGATTTTGTCTTCTGTTTGTACTTGTATTTTTTCATCTTTTTAAAACTTCTCTTTGCTTCGTTTCTCTCATTTTGTCTAATTTTTTACACGTACAATCATTTTCGGATCTTTTTCTATATACTTCAGCACCAATATTATTTTTACATATTGTGCAATGTCTAGACTAAGCAGCCTATATCAGTACTTGCGCTTCCAATGAGATTTCAGAAGAGTGATTGAGGAAGATATATTTTCATTGCAATATTCCTTTCTTATTTTTATTTAAACAGACTTAATCCTCTCTTACATAGGGCCTACATTTGATTCTGCAGTCGTTTATTTTTTATTATTATTATTATTTTTTTTGTCTTTTTCTTCGTTCATGTTTTAGGTCTTGCAACTTTGTATATACTTTTTGCACAATTTTTTTCTTCTATTTTATCTTTTTTTTCCTCATCCATTTTACAGCTTTTGTTACACACATATATTATTCATGTTTTTCCCCTTTTCTGCTTTGCTTCTTTCATTTCGCATTTATTTTTACACGTACATTTTCTTTGGACATTTTTTTCCCTTCCTTTTTACCACTAAGCACCAATACTGTTTTTACATTTTCTGAAATATGTGAGGTTTCTGGACTACAAGGGACGTTACGCTTCCGACGAGGTTTTAAAGATATGAATAACAAAGATTTATTGTCAACAGAGATATACCTTTTTTATTAATAATCTATAACCTAAGCATTTTAATCTTTTCCTACTCCTATATTCTTTTGTGTCCTTCTTTTTTATCCATTTTTATCTATACTTTTGGTCCTGAATATTTCTTCTTCACTTCTGGCAAATTTTTCACATCAGTGTATATCATCTGTGTCTTGTCACGTCTATATTCTTTTTCCATCGTTTGTTACGTATATAAAATTCTTGTACATTCAGGAGTCTTTTTTTTTTTCTTTTGGCATATCTTTTACCTACGTTTTTCTCATATTTTTTACACGAATGTTTTTGCATCTTATTTTATCAGTATTATATTTTATACCTAAATTAGTTTGCATTGTCTCTCCTTTTTTTTTTTTATTTTCTTCACTGGGACATAAGTTTACCTACATAGTTCTGCTTTAATTCTCTATCTACATTATATTCTAGATGAGTTTAATTAATATATCTTTTGCATCGTTTGAGTACTGTACTATTTTTGCATATTTCCTACTGTATCCCTTTTTACCGATAGTATTTTTTGTAACTTTTTAATGCCTGTATTCTGCTTGCATCTGTTTTTTACACGTATATCCTTTTTGTATCTTGCTTTTTTCACGTCTAGGTATCTTATTCCATTATTTTTCACGTAAATTATCCTTGCATCAGTGTTTGACCTTCGAGTATTCTTGCATGTTTTTTTTTTATTTTTTTGTTTATTGTATTACTGTTTTTTATGCATTTTTTTTTTTTTTTACCTTCGCCTTCTTCGTGTTTCCCGCCTCACTTTCCTATTACTTCAGTGGTTTGTTCACCTACCCATCCTTGGCTGCTTTATTGCCTTTGCTGCAGGACTGTGTGGTGAGCCTCATTTATGCCAACATTGCCGCCTCCTTTTCCGCATGTCTTTCTGCTTAACACGCTGAGGCATCTTTTTTTTTTTTTTTTTTTTTTTAATGTGTCCGACTCTGGGCATAGGCTTCACAGCCTGCTATCAAGGCCCAGTAGTCCTCCTACATACCATACACCTCTACATGTCACCACTTCGGCGCTAACACCCACCGTCCATATTGAATACATGCTAGGGCTGTCTCATACAGGACTGGTGTATTGGTATTAGCGGGGGTATTTTTACGATATGTCGGCGGGTCTTCTGGTAGATCAGTAAAGCCTGATTTAATGAAATTCAAATCCTTAAACTGTTCCCTGCCCCAGCCGGGTTTCGAACCTGGGTCCGTTAGGACTGCAGGCCACCTCTCTGCCGATTGAGCCACCGCCTCCCCCATCTCACTGTCCGCTGAATTTAATAGTTTGGCGTTTGATGCAATAAAATACTAATGATGCAACCATAACAAGGTTCTTGATGGCTGTGTTAAAACCCACTGACTCCTATGTACACTCTAAGTTAAATAATATCATCTGGCGTTAGCTGAAGTAAACAAAACAAATGACACCTTTGATAACCGCACCCATCCTTGCAATGATTTAAAGGGAAAGAAATAATTGCTTGCGGGGAAGAGGTCACCAAAGGGGATTCCACTCTTGCTAAAACCTGGTCTAGGTGGATGTCTACCGCTATGCACAAATAATAATAATAATAATAATAATAGTAATAATAATAATAATAATAATAATATTAATAATAGTGTTCCCAGGTAAAGAAGACGAAATACAATGAAAAAAAAAAAACTGAATTTGTCTTTCCGGGAGCCATCCTTCCCCTTCCCCTGGCGGCGAGTACTTTCCGCTTTCCGCTTTGCCCCTTGCCTACGATCTAGTCCAGATGAAGGTCTACCACTCCGCAAAATATGTTCATAGGTAAAAGACTACGGCCGTATATAATGGCTCACTCCGGTACCACAAAGGGCCATCCCATCCTGTAGCGGGCGGCCATCGTTGATACCATCCTGCCTAGAGCCTGGTCTGAGTGTTGATCTACCACTGTGCAAAATTCCGTATTCCTAAGTTTAAAAAAATATATATATGGCCATGAATATGAGCTTTGTCCAGGATCACCGGGGTTAATCGTAGGTAAAGAAATTAAGGTAAAGCAGGAGACAGACAGACAGAGACAAAAGCATAAACAGACAGCATGAAAAAAGTGGCAATGAACGTGAGAAAGAGATCATAATCGAGACCAAGATCAAGAAAAGGAGTGAGAAAGAGAGCCAGGGAGCGAGGAAGGGTGAGAAAGAGAGCCAGGGAGCGAGGAAGGGTGAGAGAGAGAGAGCCAGGGAGCGAGGAAGGGTGCGAAAGAGAGCCAGGGAGCGAGGAAGGGTGAGAGAGAGAGCCAGGAAGCGAGGAAGGGTGAGAAAGAGAGCCAGGGAGCGAGGAAGGGTGAGAGAGAGAGCCAGGAAGCGAGGAAGGGTGAGTGTGCAAGTCAGGTAATAATATGGAGAGACTGGACGTGGTGGGGGATCAGATCGGCTATACTGTGTTGAATCTTTTTTTTAGACAATCGATACGTGGATTTTCACCTTGTTCTTTTGCACGGCTTTCCTTCATAATTTTTCTACTTCATTGCACTTTTATTTGTGTGTGTGTGGTGGGATATTCTTTGATTATTTGTGCTTTATTTTTGATAGGTGTATTTCCTTGATCCGCCTCTTCTTCCCTTCTCGTATTTTAAAAGATGTTCCTACTGTGTTTACATTGTCTTGCATTTTTATTAAGTATATTCTATTGCATCTTTTCTTAATAGTTATTTTACATCGGTTCTCTCTCTCTCTCTCTCTCTCTCTCTCTCTCTCTCTCTCTCTCTCTCTCTCTCTCTCTCATACCCCTGGCTCACAAATTTTAACGTTTTAGCCTACCATTACTTTGATTTTTTTTGTTCTGAGTCACACCTTATTGCCATTATTATTAGTTTTATCAGTACTATTAATGTTAATGTTAATATTACTTTTATTTTCTCTTGTTCATTACATTTTTTTGCATTTTTCGTTTTTTTTTTACATTTTTGGACCCAATACTTTTAGCATCATTTTATTGCACTTTTTTATAGTTTTACACTTACAAATTTACACTTAGGTTTTAATACTTATATATTTACACATATTTACACTTAGATTTATGCATTTTTTACAGATATTTTTTACCGTTATATTTTTACACTTAATAATTTTACACTTATATTTTTACACATATTTTCATTTGTATTTTACACTTATATTTTTACACTTAAATTTATCTACTTATATTTATACACTTAGATTTATACCCTTACATTTTTACACTTATATTTTTACACTTAGATTTATACTTATATTTTCACACATTTTTACACATAGACTTTTACACTTTTCACACTTATATTTTAACACTTAGATTTTTACACTTATATTCGTACACTTAGATTTTTGCACTTATTTTTTACACTTACATTTTTACACTTAGACTTTTGTACTTTTTTTTACATATATATTTTTTAATTAACACTTTTACACTTACATTTTTACACTTATATTTTTACACTTATATTCATACACTTAGATTTTTGCATTTATACTTTTACACATAGATTTTTACACTTATATTTCTACACTTATGTTCATACACTTAGATTTTTGCATTTATATTTTTACACGTACATTTTTACACTTATATTTTTGCACTTATATTTTTACACTCAGATTTTACACTTACATTTTTACACTTATATTTTTCACTTATATTTCTACACTTACATTTATTATTATTATTATTATTTTTTTATGTAATTCTGTTCTTTCTCGTCATTTTCACTGTCTTTTTGCACTTTTTTTTTTTAGCTGCCTTTCTGACTTCCAAAATATCTCTTTATCTTTTTTGTAAATTTGCATACTACCTTAGTTGCTTTCTTTCTTTCTCATCGATAATTTCTCTTACTCTCTCTCTCTCTCTCTCTCTCTCTCCTTTATCTTTTCACCTATCAATACAATCTTCTCTGTTATTTTGCAACTTTTGTGCATATTTCTCCTCTATATCTTCTACATCAATCCTCTTTTAGCTTCCTTTCTTTAATCTACAGTAACTTTCCATTATATTTACAATTATATTCTTTTCTTGGCTATAATTCAGCAGCATATACTTTTTCTGCAGCCTTTTACCAATGTACAAGTAATATCTAAATACACATTAATTTTAGAGTGTATTCCTTCGCATACATCTTTGCATTGGTCATAATATTTTCCAGTGATTTCTTATTTTTGTCGAAGTATTTTCACTCTTTAAATGTCAGGACCAACTTGCCTAGCCCCGGACTCCTACGCTCCTCATGGGGCAAAGTAGGATTGGATGATGGATGGATGGATGATTATTTTGGCTGCATATTTTTTGCCTTTTTCTTCACCTTCGTCTCCTTATTTCCAGCTTCACTTTCTGGTTATAGTTTTTTCCTTGACCACTCAGCTCATCCTTGAAAACTTTATTTGCTTTTATTTTACTTATATTTCTACGCTTAAAATCTTACACTTATATTTATAGTTATGTTTTTACACTGTTCGGGTTTATTGTCAATCTTCCCGCCTCCTTTCCTCTTGCCTTCTTACTTAACACCTTCAGATTCTCACTACTAACTCTCACCTAAATTCAGTCATCGGGTGTATGTTGAAAGAAGTAACAGGGAAGATGCGACCATGACAAGGCTAATGGTGAAGATATTTATAGTTTCTCTTGTTCCACTGACTCCCTCTCCATTAAATACTATCAGTTTCTTTTAGCTGGCGTGATTAAAGAGTTATTATGACCATGAGAATGTTAAGGAGTTTTTATTATGCAAGTGTGTGTGGGAGGGGTGAGTGTGTCTGTGGGGGGTGAGTGTGTGTGTGGGGGGGGGATGAGTGTGTGTGTGGGGGGGTGAGTGTGTGTGTGGGGGGGTGAGTGTGTGTGTGGGGGGGGTGAGTGTGTGTGGGGTGTGTGTGTGTGTGTGTGTGTGTGTGTGTGTGTGTGTGTGTGTGTGTGTGTGTGTGTGTGTGTGTGTGGTTCTGTCTGTCTGTCTGTCTGCTACTTCCAGGGGATTTATTCCGTATGATAGACCTCTTATCTGAAGGGATTAATATAGACTG
The DNA here is from genome assembly GCF_032717465.1 of Coenobita brevimanus. Lineage (NCBI taxonomy): Eukaryota > Metazoa > Arthropoda > Malacostraca > Decapoda > Coenobitidae > Coenobita > Coenobita brevimanus. The sequence goes on along the minus strand of NC_137067.1, from coordinate 4,202,741 downwards.
AAAGTAATCCCCCATGTATGACAGTCGTTCCCAGCAAAAAAAAAAAAAAAAAGCAAAAAGATATACAAAAAATAAGTAAAGAAACAGAAAAAAAAGATGAACTGTAAAAAGGAAGAACAGAATGCAAGAAAGGTAAATGCTCCCCCCTCTGTCTGAAATACTGTGCCCCATTTTTGCACGCCTCTCTACTTACCCGCTTACAGTCGGCCCGTCTCACCTCTTACCTGCTATCTTTTCCACTAATCCCCCTTCTTATCTGCCATCTTTCCGGGTTTAGTTCTTGCCTGTTGGTTTATCTCTCCAGCTGACAGCCTCTCTAGATCGTTGAAATATCTTCTTCACAATCGCCACGTTCGTCTCTCCTACTCACACTTGTCTTCCCCAGCTAAATGCATGTATATGAGAGCCCGCTCGATGTTTTACGAGGGCATAACTCATCTTGCTGTTCTCATTCTTTCCTTTGTCTGCCTGTCATCTCGCATTCCACCTTCTCTACTGCACCTCCGCTCACCCATCTCTCCATCTGGTCCCTTCATGGCCATTATCATCTCCGCCATCTCCCCGTCACCACCACATCCCGTCATTACCAACATCATCACACCCACTCCGACGCAACCGCAGCCGCCAGTCACCCTGTTGCCTCCCTCATCATCGCTTCTCCTATCCCATTTCTCATCACCATCGCCACCATCCACCCTCGTCATCATCGTCACCACCGCAACACCTTCCAACCCATTCCCGGCCAGAAAATCATCGCCAGAGCTGGTTATCATTGTGTTATACTCTCCCCCACTGCAATCTTACCTCAGCCGCCCGACATTCTCTCACTGCAACAGGCTTCGCTACCTTCTATCGTCCATCGTAATTTGGCGGAGACTTTCGATTTTTTGCAGCTTTTTTTTCCTTAACTCTGCGGCAAAATAATACTCTCTCTACAATGCTACAGGTTGATTGAAAAGCCAGTCCTTATGTAGACATGTAAAATCGTCTTTAACGTATATCTCATTTTCCTTTAAACAATAATATAAGTTTTGCGTTTTTATTCATTTTATTGAGAACTGACATAATTCCTAACTTTTCACTTTATGTACAATACGTCCTTTCCATAGCACTTACTGTACTTCTCTTCTTCTATCTGTCTATTGCCAGACGCCTTAATCCCGTAAAGGGTGGCCACAAACAAATCGCCTCCACGTTGCCCCGTCCCCTGTCATTTCACTGCCCTGCTCCCAGATGGCAAATTTAGGCCAGATTAGAGTGGACAGAGTATAGAGCCAGTGATCAGATGACCGAGAAAGGGAGATAACTATTATTATTCTTTCTCATTGCCAGTACACCCCCTTACTCTTCCCTTGTCCCTACGTGTCTTTCTATCACCTGTGAATTACCCACTTCAACTAGACCCAAAACTGCCCTCTCTCCATCAAGAAATCTGAGTTACAGCAGGATATTGATACTAGAAAATGGTGCTAGTCACGAGGAAGTGTAACGGATCACGCACTTTAACGACACCTAAAACTGCCTTCTCTCCATCACGAACTCTGAGTTACAGCAGGATATTGACACTAGAAAATGGTGCTAGTCACGAAGAAGTGTAACGGAAATGATGCAGGGTGTTCGTGGTGTCTTATTTTGCCATTGAGCCACGCGAAATACGGTGCAATAGGACGAAAATCTGGGACAAGATAACCCCCCCAGTATGATTATGTATTTGTATTTTTCTGTGTACCAGACGATTTTATTCAGCTTAGGGAAGGCATCTTGGGGTTAATGGAGACTTAATTTGGCTTCTCAAGTTTTTTTTTTTTTTTTCTATGCAAGGAAGAAGGAACCAAAGGCCAGGAGTCCGCAAACCGTTCCCTCCAAGAAAAAAACAAACACAGTACAAAAGAGAGCCAAATTCAAGATCCGTTCATTTCGAGATGCCTGGACACGCTGCGTTTGAAAGACTGGAGATCATAGGAAGTAGGAAGTACAGACAGAGGGAGACAGTTCCAGAGTTGACCTGTTGCATAAATGAAGGACTAGGAGTAACGGTAAACTCTTGCCCGACGGAAGCATGATTGATAGGAAAAATAAGTCACCAGAGAGAAGGGATTAAGGAGAACGAATAATGTCTAAGATTATCAGAGTCTAGCTTCAGAAATCAGTAACTGGATTGAGGGAAAACTGCTACGTTCTTTCTCACCGCCATTCCGTCTGTTCCATCTCACCTTTCCTCACCGTACACGCCTCAAACACCTTGCTAAGATATCAGGTTCTGTAGCACATTCATCTCAAACTGGCAGAGATTTTCGTACTTATTCAGCTTATTTTCCGTAGCGTAGTGTCGGGAAATGAAACTACTACTACTCACCATTCTATCCATACCACTTCTTCATGACTAGCGACTCAGCGAATTGTTAATCTAGTGTTGCATCTAAGTATTCAAGATGGAGTGATGGCAATTTTCGAGCAAGTGAAAGTGGTGAGACTGTAACAATGATACTAGGCCGCAGTGTCAGTTCCTGGGGAAAGAGAGGGCATTGATACTCGTCCCCACCACCTTCATTGCCTCCCCACCCCACCCTTACCTCTACACGCCTTACTATAACCTCGCTACGAGTAAAATGGTGCTTTCAGACTTCAGAAATCAGTGGACAAGAAAGGAAGTACTGAATGGAATAATACTTAAAATTCACGGCACTGGTATACAGGGACCTTTGCTCTATTCATCTGCATCACCTTCAGTTCCATACCACAACACTCTTCCCACTCCTCGCCCCAGTAGGCTTCTTAACCATCAACTTACGGGGTCGGGTCTTAGCGTGAATGACCAATGGACAAGCACAGATGGAGCGAAATGAACAGTTATAGCCACAGTTTGACACTAAAATGGAAATGTTAACTGCTTCATTCTTCCTTATTACCGCCATGTCCATACCACCTCGTCCCTCGTCCCTCTAAACCCCCACTCTTCTGTAGCCAAAATGCCAAGTCCGCAGCTCAGGCGATCGGTGGAGTGATAAGGAGTGATCATTGTTATATTCTTCCCACCACTATCACGACACAGCCACCCCGACCCTCACCCCTATAAACCACCCCTCCTCACCCCAACACACCCCTACACCCCCAAGCCAAGGTGTAAGGCTCCAGCATTGGTGATTGTAGGAGTGATAAAGAGAGGTCACTGCAATAATCCTTCCCACCAATTCTATCTTTTGCCCCATATATTTTTCAGTATATCTCTTTGCTTTCATATACTCGCTCCTGCTTGGCCTTCAGCGACAACGTTCCCCAAAGTTTTAAGGCTTGTGTATGATAAATAAAGGCACAAAATCACTAAAGCAACCATCGCTACGTGGCCAGCCCGACTCGCCGACCTACCCCCTTGCTAAGATGTAAAGTGTTATCGTCTGTGATCAGGACGGGCACAGAGAGAGGGAATTGTTTTAGTCTTTCCCACAGTCGCCTCCCAAGCCCTAACCCCCATAATCCAGCACACCCCTCCTCGCTATTACACATCCCTGCACATCCCTACCATCTCAACACATCACTCCATACTACTACATATCAGCACACTCCCTTCCTCACTCCTACACATGCCTGTACATTCCTCCTGACCTCTACTCATGCCTCCTCAGCCATATACATCCCTCCTCACTCTTACACATCCTCTTTCGCCCTACATACACATCCCTCCTAACCCCTATAAATCACTCTTCACATATACACTCCCCGTTTCACCCTACATACCCCTACACAGCCCTCCACACCTGTACACTACCATCCTTACCACTACACACATCTCATTCCTAAACACCCCTGACCCTTACAGACTCCTATGCACACCTACACATACATCCTTACCCCTACACACCTCATCATCCCTTCACACTCCTAACGTTTACACACACAACTTTACACACTCATCACCCTTCATCCCTTTCCCTTACACACACACACACACACACACACACACACACACACACACACACACACACACACACACACACACTCACCCCTACACAGTCTCTCCACTCCCACAGCCCTCACCCCCTCTCACCTCTCCACACCCATACACACATCCCTCCACATCCTTACACACCCTTACACACCCCTACACCCCCAAACTCCATCTCTCCCACACCACCTAGCTAAGATGTCAGGTTCCAGAATCGATGATCGTTGGACTGGTAAAGAGGTGAGGGTTATCAGGGTTATCGTAGTCTTATCATGAAAAGGACCATTCGTGCTCGCCTTGACTGCCCCTTTATATCTGTGGGAAGTCTAGCTCACATTCGCTCTCAGTATGACTCTTTCTTTCTCTGTGTCTGCCTGTTTGTCTGTTGGTTTCTCTCTCTCTCTCTCTCTCTCTCTCTCTCTCTCTCTCTCTCTCGCTCTCTCTCGCTCTCGCTCTCACGTCTTGATTGCCGTTCTTATCATCTCACCTGAAGGTCTTACTGTCTCAGCACTCAAGGTAAAATCTATGTTATGCATCTTACGGCTATCTTACGGCCCTTGCGTCTGTCAGCTTCCCTCGTGGAATTATCTATGAGCAAAAATAAACATGTTCTTCCTTTATCGTAAAGTCCTGTGACCCTCAGAGGCATAACTCTCATTCGTCCGCCATCGTTTACCCGGTTATCAAGTCACACACACACACACACATACATTTTCATTAGAGCATTAGTAGTAATAGTAGTAGTAGTTATTGTTATTGCTGCTGCTACACACACACACACACACACACACACACACACACACACACACACACACACACACACACACACACACATATCCATACATACAAAGACACACACACACACACACACACACACATTCATTAGAGCATTATTATTATTATTATTATTATTACTGTTTTTGTTATTGATACTGCTACACACACACACACACACACACAAAACTACTCCTTTCTGTGGCGACCAGTGTTGCGTTACGTGAAGGCAGGATGCGTGAGAAGCCCGGGGATGAGCCTCAAGGATTTTACAATCACTTTCCTCTCGTGAAGCAGAGTTTTTAAAGGAATCTAAGGAAACGTAGATTGATTTAGCCCATCCCTTTCCTTCTTCCCTCCATAAACAATAAATTCATAAATGCAGGGGTATCTCTAGAGCCCAGTTAGTCAGTCACACACTAAGGATTCTCACAAGGCCCTAAGGAGTATCACTTTAGCTTCACAAGGATTTTCACAAGCAAGGTATTTCACTGACGAAGTCCCTATGGTCCCGCATCCGTCCTTTCTTTACTCGTATTTCCTCTTGTAAATTAAATGTTTTATTGCAGGGAGAACAAGAAATACAGGAAATTTCTGCGCCCGTCCTCCTGCAAACACACACACACACACACACACACACACACACACACACACACACACACACAGTTACTATAGGTTATTCACTTTAAATAGGCAAAAATTTTCTTTGTTCACAGTTTATTTCCCGTAGCTCGGGGTTTTAACAGGACTCTGCTATGGTCTTTCATCATTTCCATAGCACTTCTTTGTGACTAGCAATTTATTTTAGTGATAATATCTACTTTTAGCTCAGAATTCAAGATGGATTTTTTTTTTTTTTTTTTATCCTACACTGGTTTTACTCTGACCTGGCGCAAAATTTCCATATCTCATCTTGATTGCTAAGTTATAGAAATAGATTACAGTGGACTCTGATGCTAGTCATGAAGCAGTGCAGTGGAAAGAATGTAGAGCCATAGTACTGTCTTGCACTGCCACTGAGCTACGTGAAATAAGCTACAGAAGGACGAGAATCTGAGGAAGTTAAGAAAAAAGATCGTAGTTATAATAGGGCATAGTGGGAGGTGATACTAAGTCTGTTTGTGAATTCAGTGCAAGTGTTATGTTGGATTTAGGTGGCCACGTCGCCCCTTTCACTGATTTCGTACCGCAAAATCAGAGGCTAAATCAGAAGTTGGATGACATGTAGCAGACAACGTACAATCAGTGGCCATAAAAACTACAATCGCAGCAGCCGAAGTGGTGGCTTGCGGGAGAGTAATTGCGGATGCTTGACGTTAATAGTAAGCTGAGGAATAACAGTGAGGCGATGCAGAGAGAGAGAGAGTAAAAAATAGAGAACGGGAATTGACGCTACGAAAAGGTTGCCTTTCACGGTATTATATATATATATATATATATATATATATATCTATCTATATATATATATATATATATATATATATATATATAGATAGATAGATAGATAGATACATACATACATACATAGATATAGATATAGATAGATAGATAGATATAGATAGGTAGATAGATATATATAGATACAGTACAGTATATATACAGTATATGCAAAATATAATTCCGTCAGATCGATTCAGGCGATGGATCATAAAAGTTATTGACAGAAATCTGTCCTTATAACGTTAAGACTTTAGACAAATAAGTTCAAACCTTTCAGGTGTGGACGAAGTGGGTGGTTTAACTGGTACCTCTTGTTTTATATGATATTTCACCACATGTGAGCAAAAATGGGTGCAAAGTCTGGAAAGAGTAGACAGGGTAAGGTAAGATGGTGTTGAATGGTAGGGTATGGTATGGGAAGTGTACCCTGTGAAGGCAGAGTTGTAGATCAACCGGAAAGGCATAAGTCGTTTTCTCCTAGAAATAACGGGGATACTGAATCTAGGTGGATTAAGCAGAGGTGAACAGACTAGACGTTCTGGAAAGATGGGTGGTGGGTCAGGATGGATGAGTACACTCTGTGAAAACCAAAAATTGTATGCAAGGCGGCATTCGTGGTGGGACGGAGATTCCTCTTTGCAGTCAGATGCAGAGTAAGGGAAGGTTTAAGGAATTGGAGAAAAGTGAGCAGGACGGACTGAGAAGCCGGTGAGTGAGCTAGACGCGAGGCATTACAGGGATACAACATCCTGTGAAAATAAACAGTTTGCTTCGGAAAGTAAGAAGGCTATTTTGCTTACAAATTTTATCTATAGCTAGCTAGCTGTACAATTTCCAGAATACTGTTTATAGTCTATTGTACGACAGAATTATTTCAGACACATTATATATTTGGTATAAACTGAGCGAATACTTTTTACCGGCATGGGATGATAAGGAAGCGAACCGGTATATAAGTTACCCCTGAATTCATTTTCTATTAATAATGAGCCACCACGTCAATAGATGGCGCAATCATCCCGGCAAGTATTACCATTGGGCTTCACGTGGGAGTTTTCCTGTCTTCTTTGCGTATAGCTTTTGCCTGATACCCCTCACCCCCTCACAGCCTTCAGTCTCTCACAGCCACAGACCACGAGTGTTCAGCCATGGATTTGTTGACTCTCGTAGGATTTAACAGGATTATCCATGCTATAACGAGTGATAATAGTGCAGTGACCAGGATTAGAGTGTTAGGTGTGATAGCAGTGGCATTGACCACGATTATACGTTGTTAAAATGAGCAATAACAGTGACGATGGAAAAGATTTACGTTGTTATAGTGAGTGATAATAGCAGTGACAACGACGAAGATTACACGGTGTTATAAGTAGCGATAATAGCAGTGAGTGACCAGGATTATACGATGTTACTGAGTGATATTACAGTGAGTGATCAGAACAGAATCATACGGCGTTGAGTGATAAAGTTCCCAGGATTATACGATGGTCTTGAGTGATAGTACAGTAAGTGATTAGAACTGTACGGTGTTATGACTGATATTAATAACAGTAACAGTGACAAGGGCCAGGGAGGGAGTGATCGTTCTAGGAGTCTGAAATCTGACTCATCTTGATATAACTGCCTGCTTTACGGTAGAGAGAAGGAAAACTTAACCCTGAGTAATTTTTGAGTTATGGCACGAAGAACAGCCATGTAAAATTAACTTAGCATTTATGTGTCTCTTGTTTTCATGCCTTAAACTTGATGAATATGTGAAATTTTTTCCTGGATAATGGGTGATAGAATTGCATACCTCGTTCGTCGTGCTAAGTATTAAGGTGAAATTACTGTGAGTGTGTGTCAAGAATTACTCGCACCATTAGTTACGGTGTCGAATACTGTTATGGTGTGATAAAGCAAGGCAATGCACGTAATCGTTCTGTCTGCAGCGCCACTTAAAGTATCAGAAACCGGTTTAACTCGCACTTGACGAGCTACCAGACCTCACGGTATTGAAGCAGTCCCTGTTTCGCACACTGACAGTCGGCAACCAGAGGAAAACGCAAAGAAAAGAGGAAAAAAGGGTCCACCAGTCTGACCGCCCTTAGAACTGTAAAATTGAGGTTGAACACAGTGGCGAAGTAGTGTATAAGTGTGTTTGTACTTTTATCTTCGCTCATACAACTCCGAGACACTTAAAAAACCAAAGTGAGCAGTAAAGTGAAGATACGGTTCAAAACAAAGTGGCACCAGATAAAAACGTCTTTATCGTGGAAGTTGGTTAATCTCTGCGAATACCTCCACTGGACTGCTGTTGTCCCCCTGCCCTCCCCAGCACCTACACGCACGTCCCGTTACTGCCCCTGGGTTGGTGAGTGTTCTGTAATTTTTATCTTAGGGGCATTGTGGAGGAAGTAACTATAATACAGAGGGTTACATGATTATTATATTTTGTAGTTACTCGGTATATAATGTGTTAAAATCTTTGACCATCCTTTTTTTCTTTCTTTCATTCTTTTTTGACATCCAGCTTTTTTTCATTAAAGCTAGAATGGTTACGAAATTTTCGCCAAACGAAATCTTTGTAAATCCAATAATCGCTAAACGACGATCTGGCAAGTTCTTTGGTCTTCGGTCAAGCAGTCATATGAAGTTTTGCCAGAAATGAAGACTATCAGTAAATGGCTGCTAGGAAAAGTATACCAGGCCAGTCATCTATCTATCTATTGCCAGACATCTTAATCCCGTAAGGGGTGGCCACAAACAAATCGCCTCCATGTCACCCTGTCCCCCAGCCATTTCACCGCCGCCCTACTCGTAGCTCACACCCCCCTCTCTCATATACCTCTCCACTTCATCCCTCCAATGGCCAGTTATAATAGAAAAATATTCATTGGTCACACCGATAATCAAAAGTATGAAAAAAGACGAAAACAAAAATCGAAATTATCCACACAACATCGCGTCCAAATTGCAGTTTTTCTTGATTATCTGGTTTATATAGAGGCGGTTTGGTTTTATATACTATCTGTCTATCTATTGCCAGACGCCTCAATCCCGTTCGGGGTGGCCACAAACAAATCGCCTCCACGTCGCCCTGTCCCCCGCCATTTCACTGCCCTGCTCCCAACTAACATCCCCCTCTCTCATATACCTCTCCACCCCATCCCTCCATCTCATCCTCGGCCTCCCCCTCCCTCTCCCCCCCTTTGTATGCGCTACCATTAAAGAGGAACTGTACTTGTATTTACTGTAGGCGTTTTAGCATTTTCATCTCATTACACAAACGTTCATATGTCATTTACACACACACACACACACACACACACTTGCATTCACACATAAATACAGAAACATACACAGATCAGTGCTGTCAAAAAAAATCACACACACACACACACACACACACACACACACACACACACACACACACACACACTTGCATTCACACATAAATACAGAAACATACACAGATCAGTGCTGTCAAAAAAAATCACACACACACACACACACACACACACACACACACACACACACACTTGCATTCTCACATAAATACAGAAACATACACAGATCAGTGCTGTCAGAAAAAATCACACACACACACACACACACACACACACACACACACACACACACACACACACACACACACACACATGCTCACAGGCGTACAATCATACATGTATACGCACATACATACACGGAAAGAGAAGCACATAGGCTACTTTACACACATACAGATAGACACAGAAAGCACAAAAGACAGTGAAGTAAATAACACACACACACACACACACACACACACACACACACACACACACACACACACTCCTGATGTCTGGAAAACTCTGACAAGCCCAAATCATCTACAGGCCACATTTTCCTATCAAAAAGAGGTTAGGGAATGTGAAAGGGCGGTACCGTAACTCCTGTCTGACACTTGCTTAGTCTGGCTGTAATTTCAACGCAAAAGTCCTTAAGAACAGTCCATTCTTACAGGAGGAGCTTAATGGCAGGTAGACAGCAGGTGAGTGACAGGTAATAGGTAACCAATTAGCACCTTTATCGCAAGGACTTCCTTTTCGATAAATTTTTTCCTGCTACTTTGTGATCATATTTAGCCTGGAATACATGTCTTATATTACAGGGGTTAATTGGTGGTTCTGTCTAGCCCTTCTCACGGTTGTAGAGATCTTCATTGTTAATATACTCTGGAGGTTGCGACAATGACCAGGATTATGCGATGTTATTGGGGGTGATGATGATTGTGTGTGTGTGTGTGTGTGTGTGTGTGTGTGTGTGTGTGTGTGTGTGTGTGAAATACTACTACTACTACTACTACTACTACTACTAATAATAATAATAATAATAATACCGTGTGTGTGTGTGTGTGTTTAATAATACTAATACTAATATCACTGCTACCACTACTACTACCGGTACTACTACTACTAATAATAATAATAATAATCCACGGTTTGTTTGTTTGTGTGTGTGTGTGTGTGTGTGTGTGTGTGTGTGTGTGTGTGTGTGTGTGTGTGAATCAGGCTGCCAGTAGATTTCCTTCAACTTTTAAAAGCTCTCTGTTTGTGAATGGGATGAAGCCTATGTACGACCCATCCAGTGTGAAATCTCTTTAGAACTGAGTAAAATGAAATAGACAGCATAAATAATACGAAAAATAAGTCATTGTGCTTAAGAAATTATAGACATCTTCGAAATACGTCCCTGTCAAGTTAAAACCTCGTGTAGGGGATGCGAACCACGAATAAATGACAAGGGGCGCGAAAAGTAGCAATGACGAGGCATGGAATGATTTAAGGCTGATTACCTGTGGGGAAAGGATAGTAATTTATGGCTGAGGGGAAGTGAGAGGTCAGGGACGCGAGGAGAGGTGCTGAGAAAGAAGGGGCATGAGAGGGGAAGGACAGGGCGTGG